>NW_012267543.1:103171-104861 GCF_000151885.1 Dipodomys ordii | reverse complement strand
GCATGCAAGGCCAGCGCTCTACCACTGAGCCACCTTCCCAGCCCCAATAAATAGCTTTTTATGTGTATCAGGTGATACACAACAACTCAGACCCTTGGGAAGTCTTTTATCTTCCAGTCTGGCAGGATCTAACCCCACTATATGCTCTGGTAGATAACAAAATTAAACAGATTCCACAAATGTAATTAGTTCCCACAAGAGTTGGTATGAGTTATTTCCAAGGTTTGAGTGCAAATTAACGCCTTTCTAGAAGTCAGTGATGCAAACAGGATGAAGCAAACAGTAAGGAGAATATGTTTGTCAAGAAAGTACGGGGGTGCCTAGGAGCTGACAACAGTGGCTGTATGATAGGAGACCAGAAAGCAGAAACCACAGTCTCAAGACCACAGAACCTAAACCCTACTAGGCATCCCGTAAGCTTGTAAGAGATCCCCACATTCTGTGAAAGACTATAGGGTAGTGGCCCCTGCTAGAAACTGAGCAGCTACTATAGACAAACCACACCCAAGTTACCAGCCAATCTTATATCCTACAATAGTTTGTATTCAGTGGCCAAACAAATAAATTTGTGATAATTTTCCACATAACATGACAAAATAAATGCATATCTCAGATTGCTGGTGTCTTACACCTGTAATCCCAGCTACATAGGAGGCTGAAATCTGAGGATCCAGATTCAAAGGGATCCCAAGCAGCAATGTCTATGATATTCATTTTGCCAATAAATAGCTAAAACCTGGAAATGGTGATATGACTTGAGTTGCTGTTCACTATTGAGCCATGGTTCTCCTTTTAGCTCTCTTTCAATTATTTTCATAAGTTTTAATTTTCTTTACAACGAATGACATATTTTTTGTTTGATAGTTCTTAGTGTGCTTTTATTGGATTGCTTTGGTATGAACAACTCGGGATTGAACTCATACCTCATTTATGGGAAGAAAGAAATCTACCACCTAAGTCACAATTCAGTTATGGCAGTTTTTGTTTGTTTGTTTGTTTTTCTTGGTCGTGGGGATTGACTTCTGGGCCTGGGTGCTATCCCTAAGCTCTTCAGCTCAAGGCTAATGCTCTACCACTTTAGCGACAGTGGCACTTCCAGTTTTCTGTGTGGTTCCTTGGAGATAAGAGTCTCATGGACTTTTCCTTCCTGGGATAGCTTTGAATCGTGATCCTCAGATCTCAGCCTCCTGAGTAGTTAGGATTTTATGTGTGAGCCACCACCACCCGGCTATGGTAGTTGTTTTTGTTTTTGTTTTTTTAGGAATTTGAATTTCTTATTTTTGTCCTAATTTAATTTAATATTTTATTTTTTTAATGCCAGGGAATTGAGAATAGGACCCTTTATATGTATGTATGTGCATGCTTCTGTGTACTTATGTGCCAATACTGAGGCTTGAATTGCCTTAACTTTTTCCAAGCAAGGCTGACACTATACCACTTGAATCACACCTTCAGTATTTTTATTGCTGCTTAGATGAAGGTAAGAATCTCTGATTTGCTGCTTTGAAGGCTTAGTTTTTGGATGACAGTTAAGAGCCAAACTGTGAGGTCTCCTTACCACTTCCCTCTAATATCTACTTAGGAAAAGCTGGAAGTGTCACTGTGGCTCAAGAGGTAGAGCACTAGCCTTAATGAAAAGCAACTCATATACAGTGCCTAGGCCTGACTTAAACCCTGGGTCCTGCAGGTT
>NW_012267543.1:102860-103121 GCF_000151885.1 Dipodomys ordii | reverse complement strand
TTGCATTTATAAATAAGTATTAGAAGAGTTTTGAGTTCAGTATTCATAATGAAAAACCATTTTGAATTTTCTTGTTAGCACAAAGATCTTGAATTTCTTTTGTGGTTTTTGTATAAAATACCCTCCTTTGTGATTTTGGCATGAGGAGACAAACAATTCCAACAGTTTTATTCATTAAAATATCAGAAAATTCATAATTTTGAATATGTCTAGTGGCAAAATGAATGTACTTGCTCAATAGATTTGCTTAATAAATCAATG
>NW_012267543.1:98978-99287 GCF_000151885.1 Dipodomys ordii | reverse complement strand
TAATGCTGGCTGTAGGATTGTCATATACAGCCTTTATTGTATTGAGGAATGGTCCATGGATCCCTAATTTTTCCAAAACCTTCATCATAAAGGGGTGTTGGATCTTGTCGAATGCTTTTCTGCATCTATTGAGATAACCATGTGGTTCTTATTCTTATTCTTGTTGATGTGATGAATAATATTAATTGATTTGCATATATTGAACTAGCTTTGCATCCCTGCAATGAATCCTGTTTGATCCTGGAGTATGATTTTTTGGATGAATTGTTGAAGTCGATTGGCCAAAATTTTGTTGAGAAGTTTTGAATC
>NW_012267543.1:97925-98165 GCF_000151885.1 Dipodomys ordii | reverse complement strand
AATTTTAATTTGAAGTCTATTTTATCTGATATTAGGATTGAAACTCCCGCCTGTTTCTTGGGGCCGTAGCTTGGTAGATTTTGTTCTAGCCTTTAACATTGAAAATGTGCTTATTTTTACAGGCAAGATGTGACTCCTGCAGGCAGCAGATAGAAGGTCTTGTTTTTTAATCCGACTAGACACTCTATGTTGCTTAATTGGAGAGTTCAGTCCGTTAACGTTAAGAGATAGGACTGAGAG
>NW_012267543.1:82867-94877 GCF_000151885.1 Dipodomys ordii | reverse complement strand
CAGTAGCTTTTCCCTGGGGCTATTTTGTGAAAAACTCACAGAGCCCAGCCTGGAGCCATTCTCAGGGTTTCTGTTTTTCAATTGATTGTGGAGTCTGCTAGAGGGAGGGGCAGCCTCTGGCTCTGGTTACCCAGTGAGGAAAGCCACTCCAATGGCTGGCACCTGAGCTGGGTGACTTTTCCCTGGATGGAGCTGTGTCTGGCAGGTCATTTCACCGTTAAGTTCTTGTGACCTGCTAAATGACTCGTTTTATTCCAAGGCCTGAGTTGGGGCTGGCAGCTCCTCCAAGCTTTGTCAGTATCCAAGATGGAGATCACCGGTGCTGGGGTGGGAGGGGTGGCCTTCCCTCCTCTGCTCCCTGAGAAGGAGTGAGGACTTCAGGCTTCTACTCACGCCCAGTCTTGGATCCTGTGTCGTCTCTGGTCTGCAAACTGCAGGATGAAGATGTCCGCTCCTTGTCGGTTCTTGCTGATGTGGAGTAGAATCCGCTTGCCCGCACCCTCTGGCTCCTTCATCCCGGACTCTTTGTGGCTCAGGTATGACCGCGGCTGTGGTCGGCGCCGCGATCCTGCCACTGCTGCGGCGGCTGCTGGCAAGCTCTCAGATGTGTATTCTTGCCTTGGCTTCCCCTCTCTTGTCTAACTCTCTGTCCTCTGATGGCACACTTGGTGTGGTTCTCTGGCTTAGGACTGTTCACTGTAACTCTAAAACTGCTTTCTATGCGAGAGCTTGTTCAGATTCCAGCTTCTCCTTCTCCATCTTCCTGGAACTCCTCATGAGTTCATTTCTTATTGGACAGTGTCATCATTTCCTTTGCACTCTCTCTCTGTTTTTCCCTCCTGTCCCTGTCCACAAGTGGTATAGTTCATTGTCAACTTAATATCTACAGAGAACCACTGCTGCATTTGCTCCCCTGTCCTCCTTGAGTTTCTGTGGCCCCCTCACTACCCATAAATGTATAAATAAGAACAGAAAAATCCCTGTTGTTTCCAATTCCTGGAATTCATTTCAATATAAACAGTAGTTTTATGACAGTGTCAGTCTCTGTCCACACATCCCGAACACTTATACTTCATGCAACCAGTCATAACTCCCACCAGATTCTGAGTTCTACAAAGTAATTCTTTTCACTTTCTGAGATTCAAAAGTTTAAGTAACTTACTGGAAATACTGGGCTGAGCATTGAAGCTCACTCTTATAGCTTATATACTTCAGAGACTGAGATCTGAAAATCATACTTTGAAACCAACCTAGATTGACATATCCATTACATGTTGATCTCCAGATAACCAGTAGAATTGTGTGTTTCAAGTAGTAGAGTTAGAATGCCACGAGTCTTGAACCGGAAACCTAAAGGATAGTGCCAATATGTTGTTTCTTAAGAACCAATGCGGTCCCATACAAAATCTGACACCACAAACACACACACACACACACACACACACACTTGAAAAAAAGAAGTTAGTAATGAAATCCAAATTGTTTATTTTTTTATTTATATATGTTTTAGTATTGCTTTAGTGAGATTTGACTTGGTTGTCTCTACTGATGAGCCACAATTTGAAAACTGTTGAAATGACTACCATGTCCACGCTCAGAGAAACATTCTCCAATTTGTGTTCCTCCTTTTCCAGCAACGATAAGTTGTCTCTCCTTGGCCCAGTTTCCTCTTTTGGGACTCAATATCTTAGAATTTTCAGTCTTAATAACCAGGATTATAGGTGGCAACTACTGTACTGGACGGTATCTGCCTTGGGGAGTGTTCAAAGTTCACCATTCAGGTTATTAGCACTCACCCATGATCACTCTGTGCTCAGAATTGGAAACTTCTTAGGGCCAGGAATTCAGGAGAAGCACTGTGTTCTACTTCATATTTTTTATTTAAGAGAAGCTTCCATATATTTTCTACTTTAAGCATTGTGTGATGAGAAAGATTGCCTCTAGGAGACAGATGCACTGTACTAACTGTTCCTCTCAGAACACAGGAGGAGAGAAAAGAAGTTCTGAAAAAGTCATATAGCCTAAACATTATCTCTTAGGAACTCAGGCTATCTGTTATCTTACTTTCAACCTAGAAATTCAGAGCCTGAAAGGGCTTCTAAGCTCCATTTATATTTCTGATCATGGGGCTCCCTTCCCCTCATTCCTTTTGACCCTTTGTTTAGGGTTTGACAGTGTCTCTTTATTTCTTGTTACTTCATTGCATATTAAGCACACCCAACCATGGGTTTCCATTGTCCTAGTAGATGTTTTGCATTCCAGGACCTTCCTTCCAGGGAACTCTCTTCTTGGGCCTTCATATGCATAGGTCCACAGAAGTGAGTGACTCTCAGACTGTGGAACATATTTGCTCAGTTATGATCAACTCAGAAACTCAGGCAGGTTGAGTTTGGAGCCTTTCTGAGAGACCTTAGCCTAGGCACTGTGGGCAACATTGACAGCAATTCCTCAGAGCAATACCACTGACAGAAAGTGAGCCCTGACTAGTCCTTACTCCTTGACATTTCTACTTAGGGGTGTGAACAAATGACCATGCCCTTAGGGTATTGCACAGTACACCAATCACTGAAGTCATTTTGAGCCTAGGAGAAAAATCTCCCTTTGTATAGCAGTACACATAAGAAGCAGATGATGCCCCACACTCAAATGCTCCAGGAGAACAGAGTGTATGGGTGTCTACACAGTTGGGGAATCAGATTCTGAGGGGTGGGAAGGGAAGATTTCAGATATTACACTATAAAGTAATTATAAGTTTTTGAATTGCTAACCCAACTTCCTTGCTGATCCTTACATTTTGTTTCAGGAAGTGGTGGAATATTTATGACCACAAAATGGTGTTTTTAACCCCAGGCCCAAATTCTAGGTGACCTTGTAAGATCTTCCCTCATGCCACTTATGCCAAATAAAGAGATGTGGTGGAGGTCAGGAAAGGACATTGATTAGATGTCAGCCATGACAAAACAACACCTTAGCACAACTTCAGAACACTAAGCAATACTCACCTACATTTCTATTCACCCATGTCATTAGGTCTGAGTTGTATCTAGGAGTCCTCAGTACCTTCAGAAAAGGAAGATCGAGGACAGAACCCAAGATTGTTCTGGCATTTTGGACATAAACTAACTTGCTTGATGGAAACCCTGTGTACTGTCTTATAAATCTGTGCATTTACCTTACTACATTTGATTCATATCCCCTCACTAAATTATCTATGATTGGTTCGGTTGCTGCCATAGCAGCTGTCTGGTGGCTCCATTTTGATTTCACTTTATTCTACTGAACCACTAATGGAGATGGAGAGACTGACCACAGCACATTTGCATGTTTCTCAATGAGCAGTGATTGGCTGGGGAGTATTTAAGATGCTACCCATGTTCTTAATTGCCTAGTACCACCTTGGATTCCAGAGTCAATGTTGATAAACAGATACAGAAGTTACATGTAGCTTGCTGTGCCGGATTCACACCTAGAGAGGAAGATGAGAAATTGGAAGGGTTTGGTGTGAAAGCCACAGGTTGATACAAATCAGAAATGAAAGGATGTGGAGATGAAGTAAGCTACCTGGTAGGAAAAAGAGAGATAGTTAAAGGTGATGATTACCAATAGGAGACAGAGAAAGTTTGAAGCAACATTTGGACCTGTAGATCAAAGTAACACTTCTGAGGTAGAATAGTCTGGCTTTCTAGAGACACAGAAGTTGGAAGAGCAGAAGCAAGTGTTCTTGCCCATTTCAAGGGAGCTCCCAGAATACTAGGGTAAGAACTGGTAGCTTCCCAGAGCACTGCTGCTGAGCACTACACAGATCCCTTGCTACCATGATAATTGACGTTGGAGATGAGCAGTGAGATCTGTAAAAGGTGATTTCAGCTCACAATGTGGAGCCTGTTCTGCAGCATTGTGGAGTGTGGTCTCTTAGGATGCTCAGGGAAAAGATCCGAAAGCCAGTGTCAAAGATTGCAATCTATTTGGAGTAGACATTTATGGATGGTACATGCCTGAACCCAACATGCTGATAATGAACTGCTAGCGGTAGTTCCCTAAAGATCTAACAGCCAAACTGGAGAGGGAAACACATCAGTCTACCATGCCAATTGCTTTTTTACTAGTACTGGCTACCCAGTTTGCACACTCACGACCTTTTTAACCTGATTGTGCCACCCTAATCCTTCACAACTTTTACTCTTTCTCGTTCTCTTTTCCTCCTTGTCCCTGCTAAACTGTCTGGATATCCCAATCCTTGCAAAGCTGTTGGTGCCACTGCCACTCAGCGAGTACAGTCACAATTCCCCTTTCCCTGGTATCCTATTCTCTGTTACTCTACTCTGTTACTAATAATTCATAACACCATGATTCCAGCCACCTGGTCCCTGGCAACCTTGTTGCTGATACCCCCTTCCCTAACAAAGCAAGGGAAGAATGGGCACAGCCAGTCGACTTGGGTACTACTGTCTTCTTGTAGGCACATTGGGACAAGTTATTCCTCATGAAGGTCTAACTGGAGGTGGAAATGAAAGAGGTTAATCAGAGGTGACTAAAATCTAGAGACATCAACATGTAACTGGTTGTTAGAAAAAGAAGGGCCCGAGGTGAATATTAATGGGAAAATAAAATTTTACAAAGAATTTTGGAAATGATGCAATGGATTTAGCTTATTCTCTTCTACTAGTTATCTGAATTATTTTATGACATGGATATGCAATTGTTATGCATTTTAAAAATGACATGAAATTGCACATTTATGTGGTACTTATATTAATTTATGGAATAGTTACATAAGATGACGTTAATAATATTCAATATTTTATGCTATATGATATGCTCACCAATCTGTCCTTGTCAATATGAATTGAGCTCTCTATCAATAAATGGAATTTCATTGTCAAATACTCGAAGGAGATTACTGATGCTAGTACCAAAATGAAAGCTAGAACAGGAAAATTGAATAAAGCTACATGTTTGAAGGATGGGTTCAGTGGTAAATGTTATGATGAAAGAGAAATTCTTCACGATGTAATCTGGGAAGAATAGAATGTGTTTTGTTGAAATACTAGTTTTTTAACCTTAGAAAGCAGAACATTATCTTTATTTTGCTTTTTGGAAACTTTTTAATGAATGGTTTACAAAAAATTATCAATATGACTGAAAATTCACTAATGTGAATGGTCAGATTATCATTATACTCAAAGCTGTCTTGAGAGACAGGCATGTTAGATTCCTTTGCTATTAAATTAATGGAGTAGTCTTACTTTGGAATGGACAGAAAACCCATGACACTTGTTCCAAAACAAGAAAGATACCGGAGAAACAAAAAGAAGAAGGAGACCCAAGGCTGCTGAAATGAGCATATTTCCCATTTGGATTTAAAAGGGTTTTTTTTTGTACAAACAATAAGAATTTCATCTTAATATTATAATTCCAAAACCTATGTGCTACAGAATAGCTTTTAAATGTAATATTTAATGCTGTTGGATTACTTGAAGACAAAGTTATACAGAAAACCTTAAATTCCAGAAAAACTGCAATGCTCCAACAAACAACTAGACAAAATATAATTTAAAAATTCATCCGGTTGTGGGAAGATGGTGTTGCTCTCACAGGTAACCCCATTAAGTGTCTCTGACCAAAAGAAGGTCTAGTGCCACAGCCATACTTTACCTCAAGAAATCCACTCCAATCAAACTCTAAACACCTAAAGGCTTTTTCTACTACAAGAGGACTATCCTAGCAGGCAAATAAGAAAAGGCAAAAGAGAAAGAGTGAACGGGACCACTGTGGAGCACCTGCATCACATGCCATGATGCTCTGGGACTTTCTGCAGACTTTAAGCAGAGGAGTGCAGACTTTAAGCAGAGGAGTGCAGACTTTAAGCAGAGGAGCACCCAAAAGCTGAAGAAAGTGCTCATTACTATACCTATGGAATGTTAGGAGGGAATCTGGTGAAGATCTGCGAGTTGGTGAATGCCTCCTCTAACCTGTCCCCCACCTAGAAGGGCTATGGGGAAGGAGTTAATTTAGTAATACTGCCACCATTACAACTGCCAGAAATTGGCATCATCGGGTAATCCCCCAAATCAGCCCATACCTGCAGCACTGGCAGGATCCCATGGGCCCCCTGCAACCCTGCACAAGGCCTCCAGGAAACCAGAGCTGTAGCCAATCAATCGTTCTATGCTCTAATGGCCAACTGCTCTGGCTATTGGGCTTTCTGATGAGACCTGCTCCCTCCTTGCTGTCACCCTGCACAGACCCCAGGCTCTCAGCTGCTTCACCACCAAGCTTCTGCATGCATCTCTGGCAACACACCTATCAGCCACAGGCAGAATCACCAAGACTGCCCTCCAGTTTCTGCCACCTTCCACTACATCTGCTGCAGACAAGCATGGCTACCCTCGCAGTCCACATCAGCCTGTCGCACCAACCTCTCTACCCAGTCCTCCCAGTGCCAGGGCTCCCCACACCACCACATAGGAGAGAGACCCTTCAGCATCAGCAAGGCCATCCCCCACCTGGATCTGCTAACACCCAGACCCTCTGATTGAGAACCATCTTATCCACCATACCACAGGCTCTGTGGTGCAGCACACCACCAGCTACAGATCTTGTGAGTAACACAACTGGATCCACGCTCTGTGAGTGGAAATTTTCTGAGGGATCCCAAAGCCCCTTGACACAAGACCACTTCCAAAAGGGATAGATCACATCAAAACTGAGCACAGACATAAGCTCTGTTCTTAAGACTCCTGTGGCTACCTGGCAAAGCCTGGGAACCCAAGTCCAGGCTTATGATAGCAGTCTACAACCCTGAAACCCTCCAAACTCCCTGCCACCAGGCCTGAGCATGGAAATCTAGATAGCAGGCAACCTCTCCAATCAAAAAGACATGTGCTCCCAACTAAGCCACAAGGAAAGTGGACTAGATCAAGGCATATGAGGTTCCATCAGGAATCTGCTCTGAGGACTACAGGGAGATTAAAGCCACCCAAAGAACCTGAAAAATTCATTCTTTAGTATTTTCTTCTTGCTTTGGTTTTGCTTTGTTATTTGTTATGCCTGATCATTTGTTGTTCATTTGTATGTTACTTATGTGCATGTGATTTAGGATTTGTTATTCCACTTAAAGTTTCTATTTTCATTATTATTTGGTTTCTTCTTCTACTTTCCAATTTGCTAATTTGTAAGTTTTTTTCCTCTTTCTTTTCTTCTCACTCCCCCTTCACCTCTCTTTCTCTACCTTATACTACTACTCCATCAAGGCTACCCTGTCTAGTTCTATACACAAATAAGGCCTCCTTCTATGAGAGTAAACAATAATTACAGGAGTTAACTTAGATTAAGCAACTTTCCAATAATATCTGGATAATCTTTTTCTAATCTCAGCAAGTCTCCCCAATATATATATATATATATATATATATATATATAGATAGATAGATAGATATAGATATACAAATTCTTTTTCTTATCTTCATCTTGATCTCTAAGCTACTTGCTACATAAGCTTTCTTGGAATTATTTAAACCTTTTACACTCAGTAACAAGTATTTATTCTCCTCCTAGTACATATACCCTTCCCCAAGCTGTTCTTACCCCTCTACTATCATTATACCCAAGTTCTCTCCTGAACTTAAATTTGTATCTCTCCAATCCTAATCCTTCACTTATCCATCTGATCCAGCCCATTGATCCCTAATGATTTATATCTGACCCAACTTACAGTTGGTTCTATATTTGACTACAAAATTGGTTCCATTTGCCAACTTTGAGTACACGGGGCCCATTTTGTTAAATTTAAGGAGCAAACTACGTATTAGTCAAACCTATATTGTCTCAAAAGTTACAACTATATGTAATCTCAACCCTGAAGCTAAAATATCCCTCTGCAAGCAAGGAAAAAGAGAGCTAAACAGGAAAACACCTAACCTTACCTCTGAAACCCTAAGATCTACAAATCTACACGACACCAGGTTGGATCTGGTCCTAAAAGACTTTCCTGTTGTACCAGTGTGGTTCTTGTCTCCAAATGGGTAGAACTAACTGCAGAAACACAAGAAAAATAGCCAATAAACAAATCCCACCACCATCTCCACATAAAAAAGCTACATAGCAGTCCCAGAATGACTTAGAAGATAATCATCAAAATAGATTAAATGCATGGCTGGTAAACCTGCTGAATAAAAAATTGGACACCCTACATGAGGTTATCAGAGAATGCGAAGAGGCCAACCAAAAGTTAGTAGATGACTTCATGGCCTCCACAATGAAAAAGATAGAGGAACTCCAGCAGAGGGAGAAAGAATCTAATTAAAAGATAGGAACTCAGATTAAGGAGTGGAGAAAGAAGTCAGATAATCAACTCCAGGAAGTAAGGCAATCTATTCAAGGCTTGAAAGAAAGTCTTAATTAGAAGCTGGGCACCATTAAGAAAGACCAGCAAGAAGGAAAGGAGTTAAACACCAAAGTAAAATGTCTTCAACCTAGAATGGACGAGGACAAAGAAAGAATATCAGTAGCTGAAGACAGTTTGGACTCCATAGAGAAAGAGCACACAATTTTTCATAACAAAATTAAGAATCATGACAGATCACTGCAGGAAATACAGGATACATTCAGAAAGCCAAATTTGAGAATAATAGGATTACAAGAGGGCTTGGAGAGGCCAATGGATTAGGAAATGCATTCAGCAGAATCCTAGCAGAGAACTTCCAATATATAAAAAGGACAGGCCTGTCCACATACAAGAAGCTTTTAGAAAACCAAATAGACCAGAACAGAACAAGTCATCTCACCCCCACATTATAATCCATAACCGCTTAATAGCCACTAAAGAAAGAATTCTTAAAGCTGCCAGGGAGAAGAGAACAATCACATATAAAGGTAACCCAATCAGAAATACCTCAGATTTCACAGAAGATACTATGAAAGCAAGAATGTCCTGGAAAGAGATCTGCCATGTGTTAAAGTCAAATAACTACCAACCAAGAATAATCTACACAGCTAACCTCTCATTCACAGCAGGACAAATAAAAACCTTCCACAGCAAGGAATATCTGACGCAATATATCGCTACCAAACCAGCTCTTCAAAAATCCTCAAAGACATTCTAAATATAGAAAACCAACAAGAACAGAATATATGCAATGAAGCAGTCCACAGAGAAATATGAAATCACAAGACCAGCCAAGGCACAGCTTCCCCCCCCCCGCCACCAAATGAATAAAATGGCAAGGACAAACACCTCTCAGTCCTAAACCTCAATACTAATGAATGGTCTTAACTCTAATTAAGCAACATATATTGTCCAGTTGGATCAAAAAGCAAGATCCTTCTATCTGCTGTCTTCAAGAGACACACCTGGCCTACAAAAATAAACATATTCTGAAACTGAAAGGCTGGAATAAAATATATCAAGCAAATGGACCCCATAAACAGGCAGGACTTGCAATCCTAATATCAGATAAATAGACTTCAAATTAAAATCAATGAGAACTGATAAAGAAGGTCACTACATACTAATTAAGGGATCTCTCCTTCAGGAGGATATTATGATCCTAAATATCTACTCGTCAAATAACAGAGCACCAAAACTTATCCAAGAAACACTACTTTTATTCCAATCTCACATAGATCCAAAGACATTAATTGTTGGGGACTTTATCTCTCCTCACTAGAGAGATCAACCCGGCAAAAACTCAAGAGAAGAACATCGGATCTTAAAATCTGTGTAGATCAACAAGACTTAACAGATATTTAACAAATATGTCACCCAGCAGCATCAGATTACACCTTCTTCTCAGCAGCACATGGGACATTCTCCAAAATAGACCACATTCTAGGCCAAAAAGAATATCTGTCCAAATTTAAAAACATAGAAATTATGCCCTGCATTCTATCAGACCACAAGGGAATAAAATTAGAATTCAACATCAAAAGCCACCAAAGGAAAAACTGTAACCCATGAAGGCTGAAGAACACACTCTTGAACCACCAGTGGGTATTGGAAGAGATTAGAAAGGAAACTCAACTGTTCATGATATTCAACAAAAATGAACACATATATTACTAGCTCCTCTGGGACACAGCAAAAGCAGTACTCAGAGGCAAGTTTATAGCTCTGAGTTCCTGCATTAACAAATTGGAAAGATCTGAAACTAACAACTTAATGAGGCACCTAAAGCTCCTTGAAAAAAAAACCAGGAGGTTAGGCCCAATTCCGTTGGTTGGGACCAATTATTTAAATTTAATTCCAATTTAATTGATTTTTTTTTAAAAAACTATAGAAAGAATTGACAAAACAAAGATTTGGTTCTTCGAAAAAATTAAGAGAATTGACAGACCCTTAGCAAATCTTATGAGAAAAAAGGAGCACACACCCAAATAAACAAACTTAGAGATGAGAATGGAAACACCACTACAGAAACAGCCAAGATTCAGAATATACTAAGGGCATATTTCTCAAAACTTTAGGCTAGTAAGTTTGAGAATCTGAAAGGTATGGACAAATTTCTAGCAAATATTGACATGCCCAAACTAAACCAAGATGATTTAAACCAACATAACAGACCCATATCAAGCATCAAAATAGAAGCAGCAATAAAAGACCCCCAACCTTTGCCAGGCACCAGTGGCTCACACCTATAATCCTAGCTACTCAGGATGCTGAGATCTGAGGATCACAGTTCAAATTCAGCGCCTCCATAAAAGTCCGTGAGACTTTTATCTCCAATAAAACACTAGAAAAAAACCAGAAGTGGCACTGTGGCTCAAGCGGTAGAACCCTTGCCTTGAGCTGAAGAGGGAAGGGAGAGCGCCCAGGCCCAGAGTTCAAGCCGCATGACCGACAAGAAAAAGACCTCCCACCAAAGAAAAGTCCAGGACTGGATGTATTTACATCTGAAAAATACAAGGCCTTCAAAGCAGAACTCACACCAATACTCTTCCATCTCTTCAATGACATTAAAAGCAAAACATCCCTATCACACTCTTTTTATGAATTCAGCATAATCCTCATCCCAAAACCAGGCAAGGACTCATCAAAGAAAGAGCACTATAGACCCCTTTCTTTGATGAATTTCACTGCAAAACTTCTCAATAAAATCTTGGCCAATCGATTTCAACAACTCATCAAAAAGTCATACACCAAGATCAAACAGAATTCATTTCAGTGATGCAAAGCTGGTTCAATATAAACAAAACAATTAATATAATTCATCATATCAACAAGAGCAAGAATTAGAACCACATGATTATCTCAATAGATAAGGAAAATACTTTGACAAGGTCCAACACACATTTATGATGAAGGGTCTGGTAAAACTATTAATTCATGGAACATTCCTCAATGCAATAAAGTCTGTATTTGACAAACCTACAGCCAGAATTATACTTAATGGCGAAAAGTTAAAACCATTTCCTCTAAATTCAGGGAACAAGACAAGGATGTCGACTCTTTCCAGTCCTCTTCAACCTAGTATTAGAATGCTTAGCTAGGGCAATAAGAGAAGATGCTGATATAAAGGGGATCCAAATAGGGAAAAATGAAGTAAACTCTCCCTCTTTGCAGAAGACATGATCTTCTATTTAAAGAAAGTAATAGAAAAAAGAAACTAATAGGTCCAACTCCCAATTACTTGAGCTGATCGGAAATGTTGGGTAAAAAGCAAGGTATAAAATTAACCCTCAGAAATCAATAGATTTCCTGTATTCCAATAATGAGCATAGCACAGCTGAAATTAGGTAAGCAACCGCTTTTGCAATAGCCCCACAAGAAATAAAATGCTTAGGAGTCAAGTTAACAAAAGAGATGAAGGATCTGTATGAGAAAAACTTTAAAAACCTGAAAAAAGGAATTAAATGAGAACTAAGCAAGTGGGAAAACCTCCCATGCTCCTGGATTGGGAGGATTAACATCGTGAAAATGGCAATACTGCCAAAGGTTATCTATAAATTCAATACGATACCTATCAATATCCCAGCTTTATTCTTCAATGAAATAGAAGAAGCAACCCAAAAA
>NW_012267543.1:75539-78076 GCF_000151885.1 Dipodomys ordii | reverse complement strand
GATACAATTTTCAAGATATTTTCTATGCAATTTTCGGCTACAATTTCCTTCTTCAATTGCCTTAAAGCTTTTGTGAAGTCATTTACACAAATGAATACCATCATTTGGGGAAATCACAGGAAATTCTTTGCAACGAGTTTTGTAACAGAACAACTCTGTAATCCAAGTTCAATGACCTGAAAATGAGAGGTAATGGTTTCATGAAAATACACTTCATAGCTGTGTCAGAATGTGAGGAAGGATTTTGTTGATTTTATATTAATTTTAAAAATTAGGGTAAAATACTTTGGTATTTGGGATACACTTTTAAGCAAGACACTTTTAAGCAAGATTTTAAGCAAATAAAATTATGGTTGAGATTTTTATAAAAGCTATAAGACAATTGTTTCATAGCTTTTTATAGAAGGTATTCAACAATTGTTGGATAAATCCCAACAATGCCAATGTATGTTCTGTATCATCTGATGGTGTTACATATTTCATCATGTAGGGTTAGGAGAATATTATCTTCATTTTCAAAATACAGAAATGAATGCAAGAGGAGACTTAATGTGTTTCTGAAGGCTGATGTGTAGATGACAATTAAGACTAAGCAGAAACGAGAATCCATGGCTCAAATTCAATTCATGACTTGCAAACCCCATGACTATACTAATACCTAAAACTTTTGTGCTAACTAGGTGACATTGGACATAATTTTTAGAGTTGTCCTGTGTTGCTTTTTTTCTGTGAACAGCTAATAATATTGGTGTTTTCTAGAATTAAAGAATATACTTTTTGTAAAGTGTTATTCAATAGAACATGAAACAAGAATTCCATGAATTCTGAAGTTCTTTATGCATTTTTCTTTAAATTATTATTGGAAGCATCAAGATAGTGAAATTATTTACATTCCTTCCGTTCCAGAAAGCATTATCTGAACACATTTGAGAAGAATTTCTACAACAGTCTTTTAATGTATGAGTTTTGGATGTGCTTATTTGCCTTTTCTCTGTTTCTTCTTAATTGGGTTATTTATTGGCATATTTGTGTGTTAAAGAGTTCTTTATATATTATGAATAAAAGCTATTTGTCAAGAACTTTATATTTTGCTTCATTGTATTAGCAAATATACCTGCTATGTGTTTGAATAAAAGTGGATGACATCTTTGCCTGATTTCAGAGCAACTGGGATAACTTTCATTCTTATGCAGTACACTTTATCAGGTCAAGAAAGTTCCCATATAATAATTTTGACAAATTTTTACCTTTCTGCTATTTCGAAAAGAGTAGATTTATTTTAGGGTCACAGCAGGGAATTGCCCTGTGACCTGTCTCCTCTACAGCATTGAACCCCTATTTGCAAACTGCCGATGATACAAAAGCAAAATTTGCTTGTTAGGACTATCAAATTTTTGGCCTAGGTACTCATGATGTTATGTCAGGAAACAAATCCACACATAGAAATTAGATCATCACATCTCTTTGAATTGGCATTAGCTATACATATTTGTATTCTTGATATGCAATATCTTAATATAAAATAGTTTGTCACAAAGCATAGTTTGTGACAGAATAAACATAAGTATCTCACCTAGAATCTGGGTATGATTAGTAAACTCTAGAGAATTTTCTCATACTTTCAGACTTTTCATAAACATAAATAATAGAAGCCAAATGAAGTGGTTTATACCTATAATTCTAGCTATTCTGAAAATGAAAATGTGCAAAGTCACAGTTCAAGGTCAAGCTGGAAATCATACAAGAGACCTCCATTTCAATCAATATAAGCTGGGTGTGCCAATGTGTGGCTGTCATCCTACCTACGTTGGACATAAAACTATGAAGTTCACTATCCAGGTATCCTGGGAATAAATCAATGCAAAATTCTGTCTCAAAAATAATCAAAGCAAAAATTGCTGGATGTACCGTGATTCAAGTGGTGAGGTGCCTCCCTGGCAAATGCCAGGGTCTGAATTTGAATCCATGTACTTACCAAAAAAAATTAAAAGTAAACAATATGAAATAATTCTCAAAATAACTACTCACTTAGTGTAATTATCATATGTATTCTCCAAATAATCTTGCAGTGAAGGCAGATAATTAAATAAGCCAGATCAATATAAAACTCGAGAATCATAGACTGGCTAAGACGTCAGCTTTCCTATCATTCAATGTCTGGATCTTACTGTTCTTAGATCCACAATTTTATGGAAAAAGAAAAAGAATGTATAAGTACAATACATTTATTTCCACCCTTCATCCAGTTTCACATATCGAAATTCTATCTCAAATGTAATGTTACAGAAGTTGTGTGTATGTGGATGGTAATTATGTCATGGAAGCAAAACTTCATGAATGGGATTTAAATAAACACAACCAAATAAATTTCACTCCTGATCTTTAATACAAGGCATTACTCAGAAATAAAATATCCTGACTATGCTGGCATTGTAATCTTGGACCTACAGGCTCCAGAATGCAGAAATAAATTTGTTGTTTATAAACAATTCAGTGTCTGGTAATTTGTCAACATAGTCAAAAGGACTGACAGTAAG
>NW_012267543.1:73244-75489 GCF_000151885.1 Dipodomys ordii | reverse complement strand
TTGGGCATTTACCCAAATGATCATAGACAAGGTAATACCAAATCTACCAGCACAATCATGTTTATCACAGCATTACTTACCACAGCTAAAATAGGGAACCAACCCAGATGCCCCTCAGTAGATGAATATATCAAGAAAATATGGTGGGCTGGGAAGGTGGCTGAGTGGTAGAGCGCTTGCCTTGCATGCATGAGGCCTTGGGTTTGATTCCTCAGTCCCACATAAGCATAAAGAAAAAAACCAGAAGTGGCGCTGTGGCTCAAGTAGTAGAACACTAGCCTGGAGCTGAAGAGCTGAGGGACAGCACCCAGGCTCAGAGTTCAGGCCCCACCCAGGACCCAAAAAAGAAAAAAAGAAAATGCCGTATACATATATACAATTGAATTCAATGCCTCCCCCAGATAGAATGATATTGTCTCAGTTGTTACAAACTGGAAAAACTTGCAAAAAATTATATTAACTAAAGTATGCCAGGCCCAATGAAACATAGTTCCCATGCTTTCCCTTGTTTTCAATGACTACTACATGTCCAGAAAAGCAGAGAAGTTCAAAGGCTATGTACATAAGACCACATGAGATAATGTTAAGCAAAATGTACCCCAAGACATGAACACAGTGTTTTTTTAAATCTTTCTTGCTAGTTTTTTTTAATGTCCTTAAAATGCACTATGTGAAACTTTTGTTTCTTTTGTATGTTCTTGCCCCATGGTATAACCCCTTTTTTCACTAGATTTGATGCTGGTGTTCTGTACCTTGTATATACATTTTTGTAATTTGGGAAGTGGAAGGGATATTGGGGAACGCGAAAATGAGGATGCAGGCTGACCCATTGTGATGACAAGTTGTACAAGACACTATGTTAAAAATGAACATTACAATGTGTGTGGGGGGTAGGCAAGAGGTGTTGGGGAGGTGGGGAGGGAAGTGATAGTAGAGGGAAAATAAAGGAGGAGGTAACAATGCTTGCTAGGGAATGTACACATTACCCTATTTATGTAACTGTAACTCCTCTGTACATTTATACCATATATATGCATATACATATATATTCATATATATATTAAAGAAAATGAACTTCACAACTTTGATGGGGCAGAGGGTGTAGTTGTGAAGGTGGGAGGGAAGGGGTGGTAGGGGGAAAACAAAGGATGAGGCAACAATTCTCAATAGGAAATGTAGTCACTACCTTGCTCATGTAACTGTACCCCCTATGTACAGCATTTTTGCAATAAAAAACTTACAAAAAATAACCCATGTTTCAAAGCAAGCCCTAGCAGGAAATTCTTTCAGACACTGATGTCCAACTAATCACCAGAAAACAGGAAAGTGGCACTGTGGCTCAAGTGGTTGAGAGCTTGGCTTGAGCTGAAGTTCAAGTCCAACGACCAATAAAAAGAAAAAAAACTGAAAGTATCAAACAACCTGAAGATGTTGTCAAGAATAATGAGTGCAGCATTATGCAATTACTTGGTTTATTCACTTGCAGCCTAGTTTACCAGGGGAGGTGGTGGGTGGTTTCTGTGTGTATCAAAAGCTGCAAAATTATTTTGGTTTTTCCCAAGGAGGGAGGAAGGTAGGAATGGAGGAGGGGAGAAAGAGTTTGGTGGCCTTTTGGTTCAGTGATTGCATTCTGGAGTCAAATTCACAGAAATTCCACTTGTAATCCTACTTGCACGGGCAACAAGGAAGTCATGCCATGGAAGTGGTCTGTGGCCTGTTTTTGGCCAGGTCCCAACCACCACTGGGTAATCCAAGTCCAACTTCAGGACCAAGATGCCTTGAAGACACCTGAACCACTGGGCAGGTGGACCTAACCACAGCCAGAAAAGACAGAAAGTGCCATGCTGAGGGAAGGACCAGAGATATAGACTGGGCAGAGATGTTTTTCTGATTCTCATTTTGTAATATCACTTTGATTCTATAAAATAAACATTAGATTTTAACTTTCTTCCCTCCCTTTGGATAAAGCTTACAAAATCACTGTCTCTAGCTCCTAAGACACTTAGCTCTCAGGTCTGGCCAATCATTTCCAGGATAGTGAATTACTTAATTGAATTTTGAACGCATAAAGCATGCATACAAAACTAGCATATTTCGATCTTATGAGAAAACAGCCTTGTTCCTCTCTGGTGTTATGACTAGTGAAATAATGCTCACTCAGGTTTATATCACTGTGCAATTATTGTTCCATTAGTTCAGTAAACAGTTTTTCAGGGCAGGAGAACTGTGAAGGGAGAATATGGGA
>NW_012267543.1:71878-73194 GCF_000151885.1 Dipodomys ordii | reverse complement strand
CAAAAATAGACAATTTACATTGAAAGTTGCTTTCTTTTTGGTCTCCCATTTTCAGCCATATGAAGCATTTAAGGTGTATAGTAAGTTCACTGTGGGTGTATGAGCTTGTTATCATTAAAAAATATTTTTATTGTAAAAATACTGTATAAAGGGGTTACAGTTACATGAGGAAGGTAATTAGTACATTTCCTGTTGAGCGTTGTTACCCCATCCTTTGTTTTCTTCCTACATTTCCTTCCCTCCTTACTTCCCCAACTCTTCTTTCTCCATACCCAAAAGTTGTGAAGTTCATTTTCAACATAGTGTATTGTACATTTCATTGTTACAGTTGGTCAACTACTATCGTTGTTTCAGCATTTTGTTAGCCTTCCCCTCCCCAAATTAGAAAAATGTATATAGAAGATGCAGGAACCTGGAATCAAATACAGTGACAACAGAGGATATATGAGTTGGTAATCTTTAGTCTTCAAATTCCAAAGCAAAAATAAGCAATGAAAGAAACAATTTGTTCATAAGGGTAATCTCAGCCTCCCGATTGATGCTCTGATTCTACCATTAAAATAAAATCTTGTTAGAATCAAGTTCTGATCCAGGCTAAAAGGGAAATACCCATGGAAAAGATGAAATTAAGTTAGTATTATTTACATATGCCTTCCTATTAATGAAATACTATGGAAAAGGTTTTTACAAAAACTGGATGATAGCAAGAGGGATTTCTGACAAAGGCATTATAGTGGGTAAGGTATGTAAAAGTTTCAAAACTGGAACTGAATGCTGGGATAAAGAATAACTTCACAGGGAGGAGTAACTTACTGTTTTAGATGAGCTACGTTAAGATGGATAATTATGTAAGAAGAAAGTTTTATTTAGTTCCTTCTAACTAGCAGATACTTATCTATTTATAAAAAAATGAGGTGGAGGCGACAAGATGACGGAGGAGAAGCTGGAACCTGAACAAGCTCTCCCATAGAAAGCAGTTTTAGAGTTCCAGTGAACAGTCCAAAGCCAGAGAAACACACCAAGTATGCCATCACAGGACAGAGAGTTAGACAAGTGAGATAAATCCAAGGCAAGAATACACATCTGAGCACTAGCCAGCAGCCGCCGCCGGTGGCGGCGGCAGGGTCGCGGTGGAGATGGCAGCTGGGCAATACCTGAGCGCTCACACAGAGAGTCCGGTACAAAGGAGCAAGACGCAGCCGGCAAGCGGACTCTACTCAACACCAGCAAGAACCGACAAGGAGCAGACAGCTTCATCCTGCAGTTTGCAGACCAGAGACGACCCAGGATCCAAGACTCGGCGTGAGTAGAAGCCC
>NW_012267543.1:52791-61923 GCF_000151885.1 Dipodomys ordii | reverse complement strand
TGTTCACAAATAAAATAAAATAAAATTTAAAAAAATGAATACCACAATGAAAAATCCAAAAGAACTTTGATGATACATTTAATATTTTGGAGACAAGAAATATTTTCAGTGATAGAGATAGTTCAATTAATTATGGAATTATAAGCATTAGATTCCCATGTAATCATTATAAGTGATGTTCTTAGAACAGTATGAAATTTCAAAGATGTTATTGGGTAGAAAATATATGTATGATTCAATGAGATGAAAAGTCAAAGTATAAAGTAGGTAATCATACCTACTCACAAGGGTGAGATTTGAGGATCATAGTTCAAAGTCAGCCCCTGGGGGAAAATCCATTTAACCACCAAAATGCCAGAAATGGAGATGTTGATTGCATTGAAGGACAAAAAGCAGAGAACAATGTGCAAGCCCTGAATTCAAACTCCAATTTTGCCAATAAACAAATCAATAATCATACAAATATATGAACCCAAATTGTAGGCATATATATATATATATATATATGCATATATGCAAGGCAGAGGGAAATAACCGTGGTGTTTCAGTATTCACATTGTGGAGCTCTAGGATGGGAACAGCGCAAACATTTACTTAAAGGAAATCAAAAGTGACAATATGTTGGAAATGATCTGTACAACTTGGGCGGTGGGATTGAGAGAGCCAGGGAAAGAAGAATAAAAATGAGGGAGGGTGTAACAAGTTACACAAGAAATGTTATCACTGCCTTACTTATGTAACTGGAAACCCTCTGTACATAACCTGGAAAATAATATTAAAATTACAAAAAACAATGGTTTTATTTATGATGTTATATTTAAAAATATATTTAAAAATGATAAGCATGTTTTAAATTTCTAATGCATTGCCCCACTCTACTGGATTATACTGGAATATAGGAAGAATTACTTAGAGATGAGTCCATGAGCAAGGACACCAAAAAAATTCCACAAATAAATGTCAACAAGAACCAAAGGGTCCTAAACATGATACCTTACTTCTACAGCAAATCACAGAATCCCACAAATCCAAATAACTTAATCATTTAAAGGCAAATCGTGAATCAACTTCTCCATTTGTAGAAATACATACTTGCAACAAGGATGGAAAAGGCACCGAGACCCAAAATCAATGACACACAATTTTAAGGAAGATTCCACACATAAAGGAATGTGTCCAACCCATTTATTTTTTTCATTGTGAAAATACTGTACAGAGGGGTTGCAATTACATGGGCAACATAATGAGTACATTTCTTATCAAGCATTGTAGCCTCCTCCTTTGTTTCCCCTCTAAATCTGGTTAAGCCAGTTATCTTTGCCATACTAATAAAAAAGCACAAAAAAGCTAACTGTGAGATTCAAAAAGATTGCCTGAGAACTGGTGTTCATTGTGACAGCACAGCAACTCCAGTGCGAATTACTTTGTCTCTCTTTCCTTGTCTTATTCCCACCTCATTCTTGAATTCTGAAGGTCAGACTCTGGGGAGCCAGTTCTCTTAGCTCCAGAAATTAATGAAAGGGTACAGGTGATTGGAGATACAATGTCTTCACATAGCTCTTGGATTTTCATTCTTTATTAAACTTAGTGAGTACTAATGGGACTAAAAAACATAAGAACGTCATAAGTTTTCCACTAATTTTTTAAAATGTCTGCTGTAAGAAGAATCAAAATTAACTAAAGAAACAACTCACAGCAAGGGTATACCTTATTTCGTTCTGTAATGTTTTCAGAATGTCTACTTTGACTCCAAGTTCTTTGATAAATTTGGAGTTGATTGAATGACATTGTCCCATTTGTTAGCAAATGGAAAGACTTGGAAAAAATTATATTAAGTGAAGTAAGCCAGGCCCAAAGAAACATAGGTCCCATGGTTTCCCTTATTTGCAATAACTAGTATAAGTCTCAGACAAGCTGAAACGGTCAAATAAGTTGATGTTAGGTGAAATGAACCCAAAATAAGTATTCAAATGCTTTTTTCTGTCTATTGTTTCTAACATAATTATAAGATGATTTCTTTGTTGCTTTGTATGTTCCTTCCCCATCGTATAATCCCTATCTTCATGTATTTGATGTTGGTATAATATGTGGAGGGGAAGGGAAAAAATGTTTAATAGGCAACAATGAGATGTACAAGTTGTTATGTCGAAAAACGACCTTTACAATTTTGGCGTGAGGGGGGGGCGGGGGCAAAGGGGCTGAGAGGAGGGAGATGAGAAGGGATCATAAGGGGAAACAAAGGAGGAGGCAGCAATGCTTGATGAGAAATGCACTCATTACCTTGCTCACATAATTTTAAACCCTCTGTACGGTATTTTCACAATTAAAAATGTAAAAAAAAAAAACAAAAACAAAACACTCAGAAAACATTTAAAGGTATTTGTGGTGTATTGATATCAGGAAAAATTAAAATGTCATGTGTAAATACCAAATGACATTTACAAAGCACAAACCATAATTCTTCTGTGAGCTAATGTGATGATTACACATTTATACTTTCCAACAAAATCACCATTGAGAATACCACAGCCAGTTCGAATCACAGAAGCAAAGCTGCAAAGAATTGCTAAAATTTTCATCTATTTATTCCTAGAATTGAGAGGGTTGATTTTACTGACATTGACTGTTTGATCCTCTTTCTCCTCACAAATAAATGTGCCATGTAGAACAATTTATATCTATATCTTAACCTCATGGGTGTCAAGTCTTTCTGGTCTGATCTTCCATCTGAGTACCAACTATGGAGCATATGTAGTTTATGAACATGGACCATTCCTTAACAAGCAGAAACACACTCTAAAACAATTGTAACAGAAACATCTATGATAATGCAAATATTCTATATATGTGTTGTCTAACCGACTAGCCACTGGCTATATGTGGCTACTGAATTTCAAATATGAATAGTATCTGAGAAATTAATCCTTCCAATTTCAGTTAAATGAAATTTGAAATAATGATATTCATCTACTCTGTTAACTAGAGAGCATAGTAGGGTAGGTTTCAAATAAGGAAGTTGAAGTTCTCACAATAGTGGTGATAAAACATAATCCAAGTGAAGAAGGTTCAATTGGATACTAACTACATGCCTGTGAATTATCTGAGCTTTCTGTCTTATAGAATTCAGCCATCACTCACCTAGTTTGAGAGCTTTGTGCAAAGGGGTAGGAGATATAAACAAGCTACTTGGGATACTGACAATTGCTCCTTGAAGATGAGGGTTGTGCTTGAATCTTTTCTATATTTTGTAGGCAGCAAAGTGTGTAGAATCCTCTAGGTAGAAAAATAATGTTTGTTTTCCTTATGTCAAAGAGGTGCTCTGTTTATCAAAATGGGAGAGAAGTCAGACAGGTGAATTCTATAAATATACACACAATATAGAGAAAATTTGCTACATTCTATTCTTTGATAGTCTCTGGAATGAACTTTGGTTGTTTGCACATACTCTGTAAATATTTACACAATAAAAAACAGAAATGTAATTCTTTAATACTGTTAAATTACATAGAATATCTTCTTAAAATATATTCGGAGACTTATTTTTTCCTTAATTTCTTCCACATCTACATTAAGAATTGGCTCTGAGAGAAAAGCTTCTAGATGTGTAAAATTTGAACTCCATCTATTTCTTTTGTTGAGTTGTACTCTAGATAGGATTGCAAACCCTATTTCATCTTAAGGCTTAGGGCTAGAAAAAGAATAAATATTCTCAACAAATAGTCATGCCTCATTTTTAAGGAGAGCTATGTATTTATTAGGAGAAATATGTATCCGTCTTGGTAGCTAGGAACCTTCAAGAAACAAAAGAAAAAGAACGATTTTATTGCATTGTCAAGTATTTGCATATCTTCAAGTGAACACCAGCTACTCTATATTCTGTAGTATATTTGCAAGAATATTTTTACAAGCTATTTCTAAGATATTGTCATCCTCCAGAGTAAAGTTCATGGATGCATATTTCTCATTATATAGATTGCAGTTGCTCAAAGTCAGAACCCATTTTTTGTGTAGGTTTCACATGGCTATCTTTACTTCACTCAGTGGCACTGAGGCCTGGAAGATTCACTTCAAATATATAAATACACACACACACACACACACACATACCCACAAATATCTCACTGGCTTTCACTATTGCTGTAAAAATTAAGTCTTTTTTTGTCTCTAACCCAAGAGCATCCTAAATCATCTAGCATCCCTGAAAATGACAAGTTCATTATTAACTTGCAAGTAGGTTATATCTCTAGCTTCACACAATTCTATATACGCATATGAAGAAAAATATACATCTAGAGTTTGGGTGAGCTTTTATATTATGAAGCTCTCAATTTTCATCTTATTTGCATGGAAGAGGCAGCAATGCTCAATAAGTAATGTACTCATTACCTTGCTCACGTAACTGAATCACCTTTACAATATTCTTACAATCAAAAACATACAAAAAGGAAAAAAAAAGAAAGTGGATGTCATGTGTTTCCATTAGAACTAACTAAATTTAGTGGCTGTAAGTTTCTACAGGTTTTAAGCACCTAATAAGTTGTGGATATGCTCCAAGACCTTTACTTAAAGCTGAGGGATAGAGATCCAAAAGTGGAAGTAGATAGGTGACCAGAGCATAATTATGTAGCTTTAGTTCACTGTTACAATAATAGGAGTGCAAATCAATATGATTTGTAGTTACAGGACCAGAAGACATATTGGAAACTGACATTAGAGAAGGTTCATTAATTGTAAGAAAACAAATCAGGATGCACCCAAGGATGCAATCAACAGTGTCCAAAAAACAACACAGAATGGGATAAAGTTATTGCAAGTAAATATTTAACAAGTGGTTCACATAAAGAATATATAAAGGACATCATCCCCACAACAACACACAACCTTATTTTACAATGTGCAAAGAACTCAGATGTTTCTCCAAAGAAGACAAAGTGTTAACAAGCCCACGAAGGTGTTTAATATCACTAATCACCAGGAAAGTGTAAGTCAAAATAATGAAGAAAATTACCACTTAATATGAATTAGGTAGGATAACTACAAGAAAATAAAGTAACAATGTTGACAAAAGTGTGATAAAATTGAAACTTCTCTATGGGAAACAGTAGAGCATCTTTTCAAACAATTTAAAACAGGATTATTCATTCCTGTCATCCTAACCACTCAGGACAGGAGGCTGAAATCCAAGGATCGCGGTTCAAAGCCAATCTGGGCAGAAAACTGGAAGTGGGTCTGTGGTTTAAAGTGGTAAAACACTACCCTTGAGGAAAAGTTCAGGGACAGTGACCCTGCTATGAGTTCAATGCATATGAAAGAAAATCCATAAAGAAAGAAAAGAGAATTGTCAGATGATCCAATGACTCCATTTCTGGGCATATACTCTAAAGATCTAGAAACAAGGTCTGGAAGAGATCTTTGTACACTCACATTTATTTTGTACAATACTCAAAACATGGAGGCAATCCAAGTGGCCATCAACCAATGAATAGCTAAAGCAAATGTGGTTTATACATACAGTGGTATATCATTTCAACTTTAAAAAGAATTATGTTGTGACAAATGCTATATTATGGATGAATCCCTGGGACACTGTCCTAAGTGAAATAAACCAGTCATAAAAAGATCAAATATTACATGATTCTACTTATGTCAGTTACATAGAACAGTCAAATTGATAGAGAGGAAGCAAAATCGAATTTAATGCATATCTTGATGCAGAGGAGGGTGGAAAATTGTTTTAATTAATATAGAATTTGAATCGTGAAGGATGAAAAGAGTTTGGATATTGTCAATGTACTTACTACGATTATGTTGTATTCTTAAAATGATTAAGATAATAAAACCTAGGAGAGGAGAAGGAGAATGATGAAGGGTAAGTATAATCAAGGTACATTGTATGCCTATGTGGATAATTATACCAAAATGAAATCCACTTATTTAACTAGGTAATGCTAATACACAGTTTAAAAAAGATAAAAAATTTTAAGTTGTTTGCATTTGACCACAATTATTGAAAAAAAAACTACTACAACAGTCTGTGAAACAATTTAAATTTCCAGCATTCAATAAACCTGGGTTCAAAACTATATCTCACTTACGTGTGTGAGTTTGTTTTAATAAACATGTTCTTCTTCTTATTATCTTTAAGTAGTTGCACAAACAAGTTCGCATTCTATAAAACAGTATATGAATACAAGGTGTCTGACAACATCATCACACATCCCTCCCAACCCAACCTTTCTGCCACTTGTAAAAAATTGAAATAGGTGATTACATAATATTCACATATTTCACAGTATTGTAGAATTATGATTCTTAAATTCAGAAACATATTTTAACCATCACAAGGAAAATTATCATTATCATAGTCTATAAAGTTTGTGAATTCTATGAGCTTTGACAATACCAAGTACTTCTTCCATATCAGGTGATGTTTACATTTCTTGCCTTTTGCTTAGTGTAGACGATTCCCTCTTTCCCTCTTGTTCCTCCCTTCCCATCACTGTCTTTGTATTGTGTAGTTCTTTTCCTTCTATGACCAGTGGAGCTCACGAGCCTCCCTGTTGTGTGTTGTTCTGTTTCCCACTCATTGTGTTCCTCCTCCTGGCTTCTCTCCATTGACTGCAGACTCTTTTTTAATGTAATGAGAGCACATTCAGAGAAATCACCCCTTTTGTAGAAAATAGATGGTCAATTTGCTGTAATTTGTATGTTATCATACATATTTTCAATATATAATAGCATATGTAGCATATGAGATATGTTTCTTCTTTTTCATATGCTTGAAAGTAGTTTCTAGTTGCACATAAAATGCATCAACTATTCCCTATAGAAAATAGTAAAACATTACACATGAGGTCTAGAGCCCTTGATGTACATAGAAAAAACATCTCAGGTGCCTACCATAATGTGCACCATTCCCTTCCAAATCAATAGATTTAACTGAAGTCCAGGTTAAGTAAAATAGTGATAACATTTCAAAACAGTGATAGTATTTAGATAATACATATAAAAATGTTTTCTGATAACATCTAGGATATTGCTTTAAGGACAGTCCACACATATTCTGTATTTCTTTATTTCCTTATTTCTGTTCCTTCACCTCACTTCTTGGAACTTGGAAGTGATTACTGGCAATTTAGGGGTCACTTTGGGTCAAGACAGTGAAGGCTATATCCTAATGCTGGAGTATGCCTGTATCTTCTTGGAATCTTCATGCCTGTACTGTCTTCCTCTGGAATTTTAACAGATAAGAAACTAAGCCATTACTAGTTACATTGTTTTGATCATTTGAGTTCTGCTGTCCTTAAGATACTTACACTGTGGATTGATATGCACTCACAGAAAATACATAGTATTGCACACACACACACACTAGTTACTAGTTACATTGTTTTGATCATTTGAGTTCTCCTGTCCTTAAGATACTTACACTGTGGATTGATATGCACTCACAGAAAATACATAGCATTGCATACACACACACACACACACACACACACATAATCCTTTAAGTAGTTGTAAAAAGGGTCATCATTCAACCAGTCATTTAATAATTACAATGCAGCTTGATCGATATCACTTCTTGTATCAGTTTTCTTTCATTTATTCATTGAAATGTCATTACCAGTTATATACTGAACATACTGTTCTGCTACTAAGAACTTGCTTCATCTGCAGTTTAGATTCTTAAGTACATGCTTTCAGATGGACAAATATGATCTTCGCCCTGAATGCAGCTCAGAATGTACCTTCACGAGAAATTACATCCCACAACAAAATATAGGTCTCTGAAGATAATACGAGCACTCGGGGAATGGGGGCTCCTACTTCAACTGACTTTAGAAATACAGTACAGTTATTTCTCTGCCCTAGATTTGCTAAAGGTATCTTACCATGTTGGCTCAAAGCAGAACTGAATTTGCCTTCTGTAAGTAGAAATCAAATTGCATTCAAGATAAGTGTGCAAGTTTAAGTCAATGGGCTTTGCTGCTTTAAACAGCAATTTAGACATCCAATCTCTTTGTCAGCATAGTGTTTCACAGGACCTCATAATGTACAGTGCCCTGTGAGTAACAAATGGAGATGTGCTACTCAGAGGGAGTTAAACCTCTTCAGTTGGGTAGTTATGGATAAAAGGTGATGGTTGGAACTGGCTTCAACATGGCAGGCATGAATGAAACAGCAAAAAATACACAACTTTTTCCCATCAATCTTTAGGTGCTAACACATGTGCTGTTTCTGACTATGGTCTGGGAAGTGTCCTTCTACCTCCCATCCAATCAACAGTGTTTTCCGTACTTGTGCTCTGAGTTGGGGTATCCAATAAGGAAAATTCCATAGTCATGATTTATGCTCTAAGACTGGGAAATCAATTATGAGACTCAACGTAGCACAAGCCCATCCATTGACCAATCAATCCAGGAGCATGCCCTCAGGGGCAGAGACAAAGATTTCTACATATACCTGAGGGATGTGGTCCCCTTTTGACCAGCTCTTGGTCCCCCTTTTCGCTAAGGAGTCTGTCTCACTGCTCTGTTTTTATTTTGATGAGGAATCTGTTTCATTGCTCTGTTTTGCTATGAAGGAAACGTGCTTTAAAAACATTTCTGCTCTTGAATTCTTAAAAGGAAACATACCTGAGAGATAGACAATACTGCTGTTCTGAAGATGCTGGGGAGAGGGAAGCCTTGGCCTTCAGCTTTGAGACTTGATTTAGAATTCGATAACTTAGGTGCTGTGGTTTCAAATTAATCTGAACCTGGCTAATGACTGTATTTTCTCATCTTCTTACTAGAATTTCTAAAGGAATTAGAAATGAGATGTATGAGACGTTATGTCAAAAAAACGAGCTTTACAAATGTGGCTCAGGAGGAAGAGTGGTGGTGGGAGGAGGGAGATGGGAAGGGACGGTAAGGGGAAACAAAAGAGGGGCAAAAAAGAGAAAAAAAAAGAATTAGGAAAGAAACAAAACAAAAACCACAAGAACCCAGTACTAGTCTAGCAAAGGGTCAAGAAATTATCAGCTTTCCTTTTTTTCATGCATGAAACTAACAATGAAAATTTAATGTAGCCAACTAGCATCATTAAGGTATTAAATTCTGTAGAATGTGGTTTCTTCTCTTATACTTATTC
>NW_012267543.1:51257-52741 GCF_000151885.1 Dipodomys ordii | reverse complement strand
TGCGCTTTCTCTTTCAATTTCATTGAAGAGTTTTCTCAGCTGGGAGGTCTCTTATTGCTGTTTCTATTTCAGTGCTTGATATGGGCCTGTTAAGATAGTTTAACTCATCTTGGTTTAGTTTTGGCATATCAATATTTGCTCGGAAAAGGTCCATTTCTGTCAAGTTCTCTAAATTATTAGCATAAAGTTTTGAGAAGTATTCCCTTATAATGTTCTGAATCTTGTTTGTGTCCATGGTGATGTTTCCATTCTCATCTCTGAGTTTATTAATTTGGGTGTGTTCTCTTCTTTTTCTGATAAGATTTGTTAAGGGTCTGTCAATCTTGTTAAGTTTTTCGAAGAACCAACTCTTTGTTTTGTTGATTCTTTCTATAGTTATTTTGGATTCTAATTCATTTAATTCTGTATTAATTTTGATTATTTCTTTCTGTCTATTGCATTGAGGTTTATCTTGCTGCTCTTTTTCAAGGAGGTTTAGATGTGTCATTAAATAACTAGTTTCAGATCTCTCCAATTTGTTGATGTAGGAGCTCAGAGCTATAAATTTGCCTCGGAGTACTGCCTTTGCTGTGTCCCAGAGGAGCTGGTAATTTGTGTGTTCATTTTTGTTGAGTAGCATGAACATTGGAATTTCCTTTCTAATCTCTTCCATGACCCACTCATGATTCAGCAGTGTGTTTTTCAGCCTCCATGGGATACCGGACTTTCTTTGGTGGCTTTTGGTGTTGAGTTCTAATTTTATTCCCTTGTGGTCAGAGAGAATGCAAGGTATAATTTCAATATTTCTGAATTTAGACAAGTTTGCTTTGTGGCCTAAAATGTGGTCTATTTTAGAAAAGTTCCATGTGCTGCTGAGAAAAACGTGTATTCTGATGCTGCTGGGTGAAATGTTCGGTAGATGTCTGTTAAGTCTAGTTGATCTATGCAGCTGTTTAGATCTGCGGTTTCTCTGTTGAGTTTTTGCCAAGTTGATCTTTCTCGTGGGGAGAGTGGTGTGTTAAAATCCCCAACAATTAATGTCTTTGGATCTATATGGGATTTGAGGGAAAGTAGTGTTTCTTTGATAAATTTGGGTGCTCCATTGTTTGGCGAATAGATATTTAGAATTGTAATATCCTCCTGAAGGAGAGATCCTTTAATTAGTATGTAGCGACCTTCTTTAATTCTTCTCATGAATTTTAATTTGAAGTCTATTTTATCTGATATTAGGATTGCAACTCCCGCCTGTTTCTGGGGGCCGTAGCTTGGTAGATTTTGTTCGAGCCTTTAACATTGAAAATGTGCTTATTTTTACAGGCAAGATGTGACTCCTGCAGGCAGCAGATAGAAGGGTCTAGTTTTTTAATCCAACTAGACAGTCTATGTTGCTTAATTGGAGAGTTCAGTCCGTTAACGTTAAGAGATAGGACTGAGAGTTATTTGGGAGTTCCTTCCATGTTATCCACCTTCTTGGGGTTTCAAAAACTGGGTTCTTCCTATGGTTC
>NW_012267543.1:46456-48374 GCF_000151885.1 Dipodomys ordii | reverse complement strand
GAGAGAAATTGATCTATTCTAAAGGCAAAGGATATGCTTTCTTCACTAACTAGATCATGTTCACTGACTTTTGCTTTCTTAAAAACTGTTTAAGTCTTGTAAAAGGGAATTGAAGACTGCCAGGCAGGAGGGATTTAGTGTAAGATGTGGGAAGTGTTCTCATACTCTGCATCTAGAGGGCTAGAAAACAGGTTGATCTGCTCACTGCCTCAAGCAATTCATAAAGTGTCTTGCATTTTCTAAAACCTAAATCCAAAGTTTCATCTTCTCCTTCCCACCAAGAATTCTCCCTCAGTCCTCTTCCTACCATAGTGTCTTGGCAGCTTATAACTGCTTTGCCTCAGAAATGTGGCATCAGAAATGTGCCCTGTGGTCAGGCAAGCAGCTGGGATCTGGCTGATTCACCTATGGCTCTGAAAATGCTGCAGCCTAATCTGTGCCCTGTGCTCAGGGTTCAATATGTGTGATTAAGTACATAGCGAGGTGCTTCTAGAGAGAGTAGGCTTTCCTCTTTCTATTAGCGGTAGGAGCAAAAGTACCAGACAGGTTCTTTATAATGAAGCAGCCACACACAGCTGTTGGTTTCATTACCAGTTGCTGAGGTGAGTTAGCCTAAGGAGGCCAAGGCAATATGTGAATAAGGTGTTTTCAAACGGAAACCTAAAAACCTCTGTTCCAAAGAGGAAGCTGCTGATAATAAATTCTGTCTGGGAATGGACTGTGTAGAAGTTAGAATCTTTTTCTCTGCAAGTGATCGCTTGAGAGAGAGCATTAACTAAACATAGCCATCATCTTATAAAAAGCTATTTTAACTAAAGTATATCCTGTAACTATAATCATTCTAGGTACATAGCTTAACACATAGTCATAGTTTAACTCATAGCACACAAGCTTACAAAGAATTTTCTAACCATTTCTGGCCTGTTGTCTTGGTTTAGTGAATTTCTCTGAAACTGCTATCCCCTTTCAAACTAGCCAGCTGAGCTTCCAAAGAGCCAATTGAGCAAGATTGTGAACACAAGTTCTGATCAATACCAGAAGTAGAAACTCATCAGGGGTAAAACATACTTCCTACTCAGACTTCCTACTCAGAGTGGTTGCTTAATTGGCTTTCTGCCATTAACATGCCCTTTAACAGAACTAAACTTTGCCGTGCTAAGTTCATTTCAACTTACTGGTTTTTCTTGGGATATTGGCTTATGCTATGGGAGTATTCCCAACATCTGGAATATTGTCCAGGATCCTTGTTATACAAGGAGGATGGGGGGGAGCCCTTCAGGAGGAGACACAACTGCCTTGTTGAGGTAGCTCAAGGTTGGGTTAAACAGCACCCGTTGTGGTTAATGATGGAAAGTGTATCAGCAATATCAGGAAAGGGCCCAAGGAACACCCCAATAAAAAGTAACCTCATGAATTGGCCATGAGAGGAAAAATTGTACTAGAGCATATTACCTTGTTGGTTGGGGAATTTCATGGGCTGAGTGAGCCTTACGCACAAGGAGAACTTCAGTCTTGATGTTTGTTTTCATTCTCTGGCCCAAGAATAAAAATGTGAGAATTGGAGGAAGTCATCTTTGAGAAATCTCCAGTAAAGGGAGAATTGAATATGAGAGGGGTGCACAAGAAACTTACAATAGGGAAGATTAACTGCACCAAAAACTGAAATCACAAGAGACCTGCTAAAATGGAGAATAAGAATTCTAGCCCTAAGGAGCCAAAGAAAAATGATCCAGGGACCTACTTCTGATAATCCACTGGGAGAATGGTGAAAAAGATCTGAGAACACTATTAAATAATGGATGATTTTTGTTATTGAGCTCCATAATGTGCACTTGTCCAAAAAAATTGTTATGCATATGTGCTTGCAAGTGTGTGTTTTAAATCTTATATCCTGAAAGGGGAACTCAAAAAAGTCCTA
>NW_012267543.1:39337-42081 GCF_000151885.1 Dipodomys ordii | reverse complement strand
GGGGATTGCCTTCTAGTAAGGAGGGTGTTAATGATCAAATTGGTCAAAAAGATCATCCAGTTTCATAATGTCCAGATAAGTGTCTAATGTTTGTCAGGTATTGACTTGTGAAAACATCCGGCTTGGGGAACTCCAGTGTTAATGCCCTTAAAGTGAACTTGCTTAGTTCCAGGGCCTCAATGGACCCTCAAGTTAATCCTACGGTATGATTGCAACTTCAGTCATGGAGCAGACACTCTATGTATGCTTTCCAATTTTGAGTCTACCCAGATTGAAATTGTTACTGGATAAGCGAGGTAAATACCGTGATCATTCTGTCCACATACTGACTACTGCTATGACTATGTGGCAGGGAGGCCACACAAGAGGTCCTCTTTGTGCTGTCATGCAGCTCAGACCCCATGGGCATGAAATTCATGATAGGTCAGCAAAATGTGATTCGAGACAACATGGAATACGCTGTTGTTCTTCTCAAAAGCAAAAGTCTTTTTCAAAAACCCCTAAAACTGACCGGCTCCATTCTTACAAGGTCAATCTATACCTTGGAAAAATTTGACATTTCTGGAAAACTTACCTGGATGAAGTGAAGGCCAAACCCTTGAGATGAGCAGTAAGTACTAAGTATAGCCAGGGTAATGTATGGTGGCATTGAAGAAGACCACTATTGGAGATGTTACTGGCCAACTGGAGTGGAATCTCTGCTTTGGTTCAGTTGGCCAATCCACACTTGATCATTCTCAAACACCTTACATTAAGTAAGGAGAGATTTCATAGTTAGGGGGTCAGTCAAACTTTATATTTACAACTATGCTATTTAGGGGCCCCTGAAAATCTCCCAAAGAGCTTAAAGCTAGAAACCAGAAACAGCAATTCAAATTAGTTGTATTCTGTTAATCTCCACAATGTATGTTCTCCACAATCGAATTATTGCAATATGTGCTTTTATTCATCTTCAGGGATTGTTAATTGGAAATGCCACCAAAGAAAAATAAGTAGGAGCCACTGGTAGGATTAAATGGGAAAAAATTGGTCTAAATATAATACTTGACCAGATAAGATGAAGATAAGTGAAATGAACCCCAAGATAGGGACACAAGTGATTTTTTTCTTTCTTACTTATAATGTTCCATGTGATTTTTGTTTCTTTGTATCCCCCACCCCACGGTATAAGCCTTGTTTCCACTGTGTTTGAGGTTGGTGCCCTACATCTTGTATATACAGTTCTCTAATTTGGGGAGGGAAAGGGGAAAAAACAAAATGCTTAAATAGGGATAGAGTTTGACCCATTCTAATGAGATGCACAAGACAATATTGAAAAATGAACTTTACAATTTAGGCAGGGGGGGGGGAGTGTACAGTGCAGTTGTGGAGCTGGAAGGTTAAGGATGGTGCAGGCAAAACAAAGAACGTGGTAACAATGCTTGATAGGAAAAGTACGCTTTACCTTGCTCATGTAAATAACCCCTCTGTACAGTATTTTTACAAAAAAAAACCTGTTAAAATAATAAATATACTTGAAAGGGAATCTCTGTGATGGTTGGAGGCCATTGCTACAGAACATCTTACAAGTATTGAATACTGGCAAACAAGTTACCAAAAAAACTGAGATGAAGCTGAGTGTAATCCTAGATGCTCAGGTAGCTGAGTTCTGAGGAGCTCTGTTTGAAGCCAAACAAAGCAGGAAATATGAGACTTCATTTCCAATTACCTTGAAAAAAGATACTACTGGAGTTGTGGCTAAAATGGTATCCTTGAGAAAAAATGCTTTGGGACAATGCCCAGAGCATGAGACCAAACCCAAGACCAGCCCACAGTCAGTTAAAAAAAAAGTTTGTGTGTCTGTTCAAATGTCTTAAAAAGCAAGAAGCACTATGTTAACTCAGATCTTATCTTCTAACTTTTCTGTTTTCATTCTTTTCCATGATGGGTCTGCTTTTAATTCTCAAGTGTTTTTGTTTTTGTTTTTAAATTTTCTGTTTAACCATTGAATCCTAAGCATTTCCCATTATTCTGAAAATGTAGGCACCCATTGGTGGTGAGCCTGCTGGTTAGTGAGCAAGGGCAGGGTTTTTTGTTTGTTTGTTTGTTTTTTTTGGTTTATTTTGGTCAGTGGTGGGGCTTGAATTCTGGGTCTGGGCGATGTCCTTCAGTTCTTCATCTCAAGGCTAAAATTCTACCACTTGAGTCACAGCACTACTTTTGGTTTTCTTGTGGTTTTTTTTATTGGAGATAAGGAAGGGTCGGTCTCATGGAGTTTCCTGCCTTGGCTGGCTTTGAAACTGATCCTCAAAATCTCAGCCTCCTGAGTAACTAGGATTACCTATGTGAGCCACCAGTACTCCGTGGTAGTTTTTATTTCATTGGAGCTTTCATTCAGGTTATCAGCTTTTTATCTGATTCTCCCTCTGCAATCTGCTTTTCCCTCTGCAATCCTTCCTGGAATACAGTTAAGCAGTGGCAGAGAAAATTGTCAAATGCCATGTTCACTCAGTCTGCTAGTCAGCAATCTGCAAAGTGGGTGTGTGCTCAAGGTGCTCCATTGAGGTATGATGGGAACCTATTATGTAAGTTATAAATATATACACACCAAAGAGTAATCAGTCTTTAATAGAGATGTCATGAATGCAAGATTTTGAAAATATTTTGGGCATTTCTCTACAATTAGGCTTTAGTTAATTTTGTGTTGCTATTACAAATACTTGAGAGAGACACGTTAAAAAGAAAGGCTCATTTCCGCTCAAAAA
>NW_012267543.1:36748-39170 GCF_000151885.1 Dipodomys ordii | reverse complement strand
CTCCCAGGACACACCCTAAATAACCAGAAGACCTCCTACTAGGCATTACATTCTCATTTGCACCATCTCTGAGAAGCTATGGTCTGAGTCTTTAAAACATAGGCGTTAGGTGGCCACTTAAGATCCAGACTATAGCATTGCTTTATGAACAGTAACATGCATATAAATTATTTGGGAATTCTGTTAAATAGCCCTTCAGATTCAATGGGTCTGGGGATGCTTAGAATTTTTTGAGTTTCTAATAGGTCCTATGTTAACACATGTTTGGGTTTGGGATTACTTTTTGAATAACACTGCTCTTTGTAGCACATATGATTCCATAAACTAGAAGTCTTCAGCTAATATCTTACCACTGGAGGAATGAGAACAAGCAAAAGAAGATAGCTATTAGGCCCCTAAAAGCCACAGAACATAGGCAAATAGGTAGCTTAAATACTAGCACAGATTTATTTGGAAGAAAAGTCTTCAGAAAGGGACTTAGATGTTGTAAGGAAAATTAACAGAAAACTCAGAGAAGCTATTTTTGAGAGGTAGAATCTTGGAATTTTTGTGAGAATGCACTGCCTACAGACTGCTAACTGTATATTGAATAGCTGCAATACACAAATATACAACACGGCCGGGGAACAGGGTAGAGAGGAAAGAACAAAAACAAATCAGCTTTCTAATGGAGAGCTGAATTGGGACACCATGATGACTGGAGACAAGCCAAGAGACCAGAGAGATGACAGGAACATGTAGATACACATGGCAAGTTGTCCCACACCAGGGAGATGGGTCACAGGACACTCCCAGTCACTGAACTGACAGTTTCAGTAACCTATCAGCCAAGTGCCCATCCCTGTCTCCAGGGATCCAGGTAGGACTATCACCAGAGGGGGAGAGGGGCATCACCCTCCCCCAACATGAAGATGCCAAACTTTAAATGGACTTCCTCTGTACCAGCAGAACTTCACAATCTAGGGAAGATAGGCCTTAACCTTCCATATAGGGTATGCTTAGAGGCTACTCAGAGGCTGGTGATTCAAGCCATTTAGAGAGTTAATCAATGCAGTGATAACATCCCCCCCAAAAAAATAAAGAATGTAAAATGTGAAGTTATCAACAGAACAAAATTATTTATTTTTAAGAATAGGGCCAAACTTTGTAAGGCAGGATTGAATTGGATTGAGGAAAGGACAAGGCCTATTTACCCCATCTGCCCTTTGTAGTGTAACTAGACCGTTTGCCCCTGGCTGCCCCTTCTATTGTAATTACTAGTTTTGAAAAAGCCAAACACCTGGCACCAAAACCAGGAACTGCCAGTTGCTTTAGGTCAAGAAATTGCTGCAGGGGTATTTATGGTTGTAATTGCTTCAGGAATGTTTGTGAGTTACGTGCTTGCAAAACAACTGCTAAGGTCTGCTTCTGTACACCAGCTTGCTTGCCTCTGGTCTACACGAATGCATGTTTTGCCTTTATAAACACTGAGCTAATTGAGTTCGAGGCTGCTCATTCCAGAGAAGAGCAGTGGGTCAATTGAATAAATTCCACCTGTTAAGATACTGATCAGCATATGTGACTTTGTCCAAGGGGTCAGTCCACTTCAGCTGGAGGCCCCAGCAACATTCTACTCTCGCCCAGACAAGAGGACCTTGTCATGACTTGATTCCTGTATCAGGGGACAGGCTGCATTGATGCCCCCGGGGAAAGGTCTCTGAGATTCGTTCCACAGCCCCAGGTGCCCTTGCTCTGTGGAATCCCTAAAATGGACTCCAGATTTTTCTACAGGTAAGTTTCTGCCTGTCATCATGGTTTAAAAAAATGAATGAGTTAAGTTTTAATCTCCCCAAGAAAAGTCATTCCTCTTTAAAATAATGCAATAATCCTTTACACTTCTAATAAGTCAGATAACTTGATTACAATGTGAATAGCTTAATGCATTGTAACACCAGATCTTTGTTTTTCTGTAATATCTGAGTTACTATTCACTGGCAGAAATTTCTTGCTATTGTCTGGCCTCAGTCCTTCCTGCAATTGGAAATGTACTCTCTCCCCTGAATCCCCTTTTAACTGGGAAAAGAATAGCCATGGGTACAAAAATGTGAAATCAGAAAACAAAACAAAATTATTGATAAAAGGAAAAAAAACCTCTTGGTAAAGAAATACTACAGACAAAGGCTGACCAGTATTCAGATTTTGTCACTTCCCCATTCTTGCTAAAAAGCAAAAGAACATCGCTCCCTCACTCAAGTTTACCAAGCTGGCAGATTTGCAGAAGGCTATTGACAGCCTTGAGGCTTGTCACCAGCTGCACTAAATTGCAGTGTTAGTCAGGATTTTATAATAAAAAAATCTGTAATAGTGTCAATAGCTTTGATAGTATTGATCATGCTGACCAAGTTAAGATTATGGTTTGCCTATGCTCCTGTGACTCAAGGCT
>NW_012267543.1:30966-32928 GCF_000151885.1 Dipodomys ordii | reverse complement strand
GTGGGAGGAATGTCAGGATGAGGTGGAAAATTTTCTGTCAAACCTATATCTCCAACCCCAACCACAGATGTTGGAGAAATCTCGGGATGAGGGGGAGGATCTCCTCTCAAACTTAGTGCTGACAAAATTCCAAGGGGAAAGCTTATTTGGCTCAAGCAGGAAAAGTAGGAGACAACTTCTGTTTAAGCTTATTCTGAAATCACCTGATTGCTTTCTTTTTACAGAAATGCATCAAACTTCTGTTTCCATCCATTTTGGAATTGCTTTTAGATAACTTTTCTTATTTTCAGGAAAAAGCCAGAGCATATGAGTACTGTTTCCCAAGATCATTTCTGCACTCTCTGCCAAGTAGATTGGCCCTCCCTTAAGGGAACTGACTGCAGGACAACTCCTTTAAGTTAACCCTTCTCTTCTAGGTTCAGAGAGTAATTTTGGGACACCCGGTCACCAAAATCAGCTCCCTAAACACTAAAACTCACCATTCTCTGAAAAAAAAAAAAACCCGGGCCATATTCTCTGTTATTTTTGGTGTCCATTTGGACATCTCTGGGGGAATAAAAGTTCCAGCTTGGTCTGGGGTCTGCTCACAGACGTGCTACGTTTTGTTCCTGTGTTGGAACAGTCAAGAGTTGGGACATGCAAGGTTGCAGGGCTTGTGTAGTCCCCTACAAGCTTTAGGCTGTATTAATCTGCAGAGAAGGTGAGGGCATAGACAGCTGTGAGCCTAGATTGGACATTTGGCTGGTCCTAACAGTAAAAAAAAGACTGGAAAGTGCTCTTGTCTAAAAAAATCGGAGAAAAGACAGAGTCAGGCCAGTTTCAGGTGACCCTCACCCAGCCTTCCTTGAACTGAAGTTATTCACAAGGCCAATTGGTAAAATGCCTTGCTCAACACCCAACCCCCCCCGGGAAAATGAAGCTCAGCAATGGTACTTTGTTAACTAAGATTTAAGATACTTTTATCTAAAAATTCTGGAAAATGTAAGATTGATTTTCATGTTTCTGTGCTTTATGGTGTGTATGAGTATGTGAACATGTTCAAGATACAAATCATCTGCATGCTGTAAAAAATTTTTTGATGAAGTTAAACTCTAAGGAAGGTCATCAGATTTGAATGCCAAATGTGTTAATGGATTATTGTATTGTTTTAAAGGGGAACTTTAGTTCGAAGACTTTCTAAGAATTCTTGAATTTGAAAATCAAAAATCTGTGTTTTTAAATTTGGTATTTTTAAAATGCAAAGGTTTTTTACACTGTAATCAAATTATCTGGCTTAACAAAAAGGAATTGGCTACTTGGGATTTAGACCCCTTTGCTAAAATTTAGGGATAAATAGTAGAAATTTAAATATAAAGGATTAACACTGTCAAATATTTTACCTGTTCTGTCTAAAACTGTATTTCATTCAATAACCAAGAGAAAAGAAAAAGTTTCTGTTGGCATCTAAGTTTTTCCCTATCTTTAGAAGTGAGGGGTGAACAGGCAGAAGTGCAGCTCAGCCCGTCATACATGGTGGGACAGACCCTGGAGGGAGTCCACATATGGTGAAAGAGGCCAAGCTGGCACAAAGGCAGTTCATCTAACCCTAGAGAGCTGGATTGGCTGCATGACTATTCCTTAAGAGGGTCTGAGTGGCCGATCTTTATCCTGTACCTTTTCCTTGTAGATAGACACTGGAAACATGATGGTAAGATGAGTGATGTGATTATCTGATTGGTATTGCTAAAACTGCCCCTTGCATGTATTAAAATAGGAAAAACCTTACAAAGAGGGTTAAAAGTTTATCTGTATAAAGTGAGTTGATTTCAGTGATATTCTGCAATTGGATATGTTTTTTAAAGCATAAAGATGTTAAATCTAGCTTCTTGTTACAGTGCTGGTGATTGTAATTCTTGTATTAAGAAAAACTGTAATTTGAGTTCAAACTATTTAATGTATATCTGTTTTAAAACAAGCAGCCAA
>NW_012267543.1:30249-30624 GCF_000151885.1 Dipodomys ordii | reverse complement strand
ATAAATTTGAAAGTAAAATTGTTCTTAACATTTACCTCAAAGTGCAAAAAGGAAAAATTAGAATTACTAAAATAATTGCTTAATTGATATTTCAGTTTGCTCTAATAGGTTTTTTGTAACAGTTCTCAACAGGCCCACAACAAGGAGTGAGGACTTTTAAAAGTCGGTCAGATATAACTTTTGGCCCATAATAAGTTCCAGGTAATACCATGCTTTAGAAAACTATTTCTAATGAGCATCATTGTTGCTTTTAATTGGAGTAAGTTGCCTTTTATAAGACTCATTTATCTGCAAGCTGTAGTCCAAAGCCAGCCCGGGAAGAGAAAGGTCCTGTTGAGACTGTTAGCTCTAATCAGACAGCAGAGTTCTGGAAAA
>NW_012267543.1:28178-28714 GCF_000151885.1 Dipodomys ordii | reverse complement strand
TAATTTCAGTTTAGAAAGACAATTTTTAACAACAATGCAGATTTTGGGGTTGGGAGGGTGGCATAGTGGTAGAGTGCTTGCCTTGCATGAGGCCCTAGATTCGATTCCTCAGTACCACATAAGCAGACAAAGCCGATTGTGGCACTCTGGCTCAAGTGGTAGAGCACTACTAGTCTTGAGCTGAAGAGCTGAGGGAGAGCACCCAGGCCCAGATTGCAGGCCCCATGACTGAAAAATGAAACAAAACAAAACACAGATTTCCTTTTTTAAAATCAACTGTTGGTTCAATTCTTGGTTTACATTCTTTTTTCTGTAAAGTACAAGTTCTGAATGATCATAGTTTCTTTTGTTCTTGTGCTTTATCTCCTTTGGCATTTCCTTCATTTGATGGAAACCATGGTAACCATACGTACAAACTATCTTCACATTTTATTTCTTTTCCCGTCTTCTTCTTCTTCTTCTTCTTCTTCTTCTTCTTCTTCTTCTTCTTCTTCTTCTTCTTCTTCTTCTTCTTCTTCTTCTTCTTCTTCTTCTTC
>NW_012267543.1:27812-28128 GCF_000151885.1 Dipodomys ordii | reverse complement strand
CTTCTTCTTCTTCTTCTTCTTCTTCTTCTTCTTCTTCTTCTTCTTCTTCTTCTTCTTCTTCTTCTTCTTCTTCTTCTTCTTTTCTTTTTCTTCTTTGTTTATCATGGGGCCTGAACTCTGGGCCTGGGCACTGTCCCTCAGCACTTCAGCTCAAAGCGAGAGCTCTACCACTGGAGCAACAGTCCCATTTCCAGCCTTTTCTGCTTATGTGGGTAGTGAGTAATCAAACCCAGGGCCTCATGAATTTGAGGCAGCACTCTACTATGAGCCACCTTCCAATCCCACAATTTTATTTCTTAAAACTAGGTCCAAATAA
>NW_012267543.1:22952-23868 GCF_000151885.1 Dipodomys ordii | reverse complement strand
TCATAACTTTCCAGCCTAGGCAGGTTTGAAGTAATGATGCTTAGATCTCAGCCTCCTGAGTAACTAGGACTACAAGCATGAGCCACCATTACCTGACTTGAATAATCCCATAGTTTTAAATACAGCTGTTTTCATAGCCCCTACCAACCATGCTTTCTGATACCCTTTTTAAAGTTATCTCTAAATAGCTTATGAAGGAATTTGAGCATTGTTTAATCATTTTTGCACTTTCATTAGTATATAATAGTTGCACACAGTGAGAGGTTTGATGGAGTTACTTCCATAAACGCATATGATGTACTTGCTCACATTCACCCTGCCTTGCCAGTGTGAAGCCCCTGAATTCAAGGCCCAGAACCACTGTACACATGCAAATATTCACTCTCTCTCTCTCTCTCTCTCTCTCTCTCTCTCTCTCTCTCTCTCACACACACACACACACACACACAGCAGAGCAATTAGCAAACGTTATACTGTGGATCAGGAACTGCAAGGAAACATGGGAAGATAGATTGTCGTTTCACAGTTCCTCTGTCTTCTTCCATTCTCTGCTTTTCCTTAGACCAACTCAAGCCCCACACACCTCACTTCTTTCTACTGTGAACACCTTGTGCCTGGATTCTAGTTTGCCATTCATAGGGAGCTGTCATTGCTTGGATAACTGGTCCTCAAAGTAAGCAGAGGGTCTCAGGTCATGTTTTATTTTTCCATTTGGTGTGTGAATGCAGGCCCTGAGACCATAAGTAGCATCTTGAAGTGTATGGACACCTGTGTTGAGCTACAAGACTCACCTCAGAAAAGGAGCAGAGGAAGTGGGATACAATGTACAAAACCTGAACCAATGGACATATAGGTGACTGAGTGTCAATTTCCACATTACTGGAAGGGCACATCCATTTGAAGAGAGGTCTCCAAC
>NW_012267543.1:18291-19561 GCF_000151885.1 Dipodomys ordii | reverse complement strand
AAAAAAAAAGAAAAAGAAAAAGAAAAATTGCACTCAATAGAAAAGTATGAAGTAATACTGAAGGAAAGAAGACAATAAACTTTCATAAATCTGGGTATCTGAAAGCCCATCAGACACGAGACTTTCACATAAGAATCAGAATTATATCTATGTGGCAATAATGAGACCCACCCATGTGGTCACGTGTACTGGTTGAAGACCTGTTCTCACATTGACATGCCTCCAGAAGTCTGAGATTCTGCTCTGTGGAAGATGTTTCCCAGTCACACTGGTAAGTCTCTTAGTTCTGGTTTTCACACTTCTCATCCTTCATTCTTTTATTAACCAAGTATCTTTTCCAATACTGCTCCAGAAGATGCTTTCAATGTCACTGTAAGGATTCATCTTATAAGAGAAATATGTTTGAAGAACTTTAATACTTATATTAATAATATCATTACTAATAAAGACTAATATTCAAGAACTATTTTAAGATCAATAAAACATGATTTGGAGCTGCTATGTGGCTGATATTAAAGCTGATAAAGACATATATTCCTAGGCCATTATGAATCTGTAGTTATTGCAATCTCCCAGTAAAAATATTCTTAAGAAAGAAAAAATGTTGATAATATAAGCAACCCAATAGTTGTTGAATAAGACAAATACAATGAGGACCTCCGTTGTACTAGTACACACTGGTTCTTGCTCTGAAAATATCACCTATCGGTTTAGAGGACAGTCAGGTTTAAAAAGGGACACATGCTTCCAGATTAGTGACCTGCCTGGTATTCACTGCTTAACTCCATTCATGCCAAAAGCCCTATAGCCAATATAGAACATCCTTCAAAACAGTCATCCTGTCTTTCAGGCTCAAGCCTGTAATCCTAGCTCATCAGCAGACTGATGTCTGAGGATTGTGGTTCAAAGTCACCCTGGACAGCAATTCTGGGAGACTCTTATCTCCAGTTAACCACAAAAAAGTGGTTAGTGGGAGGGATAAACTGAGAGCAAGGGAAGAGGTGTAATTGTCCCCCAAAAATGTATTCTTTACCTGATGACAATTTAATTCAACTTACTTAACTGTTTCCCCTCTGAACATCATCTTCCTAATAATAATTTTTAAGAAAAGGAAAGATGAGGCTGGGAAGGTGGCTCAGTGGTAGAGTGCTTGCTTTGCATACATGAGGCCCTGGATTCAATTCCTCATTACCACATAAGCAGAAAGAAACCTGGAAGTCACGCTGTGGCTCAAGTGATAGAGCACTAGCTTTGAGCTGAAGAGATGAGG
>NW_012267543.1:15832-18241 GCF_000151885.1 Dipodomys ordii | reverse complement strand
GACTCATGCCTAAGCATGGACAGCTATCCACACAACATCCAGTTATGATCTCTACATTGTTAAAGCATTGAGAGCAGTTCAGCACAAATAACATGAAGCATGTCAAAATCATTGAAGGGATGGGAAAGTGGTTCTATGTTGTATGGACCAAGGCAGACAAAGATTACCATACAAGTTTCCTTTCAGAGACCCCACTTCTGTTCAATGGACAAGAGAACACCCGTGAAAACTTCCAGAAAGAGGAGGTATGTGTAGCCCTATATTTCTAAACTGGACCCTTCACTGCATGATTTCCCAAAGCTTATGGACACAATGAAACTAAATCTCTCCAAGATGAGGCACGAAGTCTCTCAGAGACCATTGCCCACATCTATGAGGACAGCATAGGATGTAAAATGGCCTGTCAAGGAGGGGAATAGCCACAGAGGCTTTCCATGACATCTCTGGCATCCAGGTTCAGATAATTTGGGAAAGGTTATGAAAGCCTCTTTGGCATGGATGGTGAATCATTGAAGCACGTGGCACAGAATATGGGAAAGCCAATTGAAGAGTACATGGGTCCCATCAAAGTCCCAAGATGTGCAGATCTACCATCAAGAGAGTTGGACATTGTGTTGGATATGTTACATGACAGCCTTTACTAATGGACAGGACTTGGACACATGTTATACTACAGTGACTCTACTATCTATTACAGATGCATGGAAGAGAGATAGAATCTTGATATAATTACTGACATCACCAAGATCATCCTAAGGAAGATCCTGATACACATTATCATCTGATTGTTTGTGGGAGTGGCGGGTGGGGGTATGTCCATCTGTGGACAGTAGGGCTTGAACTTTGGGCCTGGACACTGCCCCTGAGCTTCTTTTGCTCAAGGATTGCACTATAGCTCTTAAGCCACAGCACAACTTCCAGCTTTTTTGATATTTTTCGAGCCTCACAACTATTTACTTACAAGACAAACTTTAATTATGAGGTTATATTCTTTTAAAGATGATATACTATACTACTTTGCAAATACAACAAATATAAATGGGAAGCAAAAAGACACTCTAAGGACTATATAGGAGGTTCTTTGAAAGCCGTAAAATTATATCTAAAAAGGTGCTATTAGTAACTTAAATAGCAGTGCCAAATTTCTTGTTCTGGTAAAAGAATGCAGTCAGTTATTTCTGTTTAAATGTCTAATGTTATTTTTCTATTTTTACTGTGTTTGTAATCCATGTTATTAATATTAATAGGAGTACAGGACTCAAGCAGAGCTGTTGAACCTGGAAAAGGTTTGAAAGGTTGAACACCACCTCAATAGTACATAGAAAGCTGAGATTTGTCCGTGGAAGAGTTAAAACACAGCTCTGGAGAGGGTTAATCTATTGCCCCCTTACATAGTGCTTTAAAGTTCTTGAAGCCTGAGAGGTAAAGGAGCTGACAACTTAAACTAGGAGGCTAGATAAAGTAGAACATATGTCTGGACTTTCCTGGGTTGCAGTCTTCTTTTTCAAAACAATAAGGGAGCCAGTGTTTCTCACTCACTGTGGTGGCTCTGATTTTAATATCGATGCTTCATTTTTTCATGTATCCATGGTAACCTTCCCAGTGTGAATTCAAATAAATATCATTGCTTGTGTGACCTGGGGCCCAGGTGCCAGTGAGCCTTGGGATCCAGGGTCCTCACTGATTTTGTTCTTTTTCTCTACACTTGTCTGTGTATTTTCTAATTTTCTTCAACTTGGTATCCATTTGCTCTGCTTTACGTTGTGATTAGCAACAAATAAGACCATTGTTGAGCTGTAAAATATTAAAGGCTTACAAATTTTCTTACCTGATGGCTTCAAACCACAATCCTCAGATGTAAGCCTTCTGAGTAGCTAGGATTACAAGCATGAGCCCCTAGCAACCAGCATGCATCTGAAGACTTGATGTCAATGAGATCTTTCTTGGGAATGTCTGCACAACTCAGTCCTCTTCAGCTCTGTTCCTTCCTGTTGCTCAAGCAGAGCCAAACACTTTCACTCCTTTGTGTTCAAAATCCTGGAGGTTAGTGAACTGATTTGCCTACCATATACTTCCATTCCATAAATACAATAGTGGGTTTTACTACTTACCATCGATTAATTTTATTAACTAAATTAACTGGGATCCACACAGAGGTGACATTTAAATTTCTGGATTGCACACTGTACACCTAGGTTTTACTTTATCTATAAAGAAAACATTACTAATCTTGTTTGAGTTTCTTAGTTTTCCCATTTTTATACCTTCTCATCACTCTTACCCTTGCACAGAGGGAAGAACCATTTGCAATGGGGAAGAGTAAGTTTTCAGTCACTCTCTGAAAAGCTTAGTCAATGGATCCTGATTTCCAAGTACTGTGTAACTGGCCCTCAAAGTGTGGTCTTTAAT
>NW_012267543.1:13995-14374 GCF_000151885.1 Dipodomys ordii | reverse complement strand
TATTTTTTTCTGGTCTCTTTTCATTTCACTTTCCCTTTCTTCTTTTTCTCTTTCTCTCTACTTGCATCCTACCCAACTTACTTCCTGCATTGGGATTAGGACATAGTTAAGTCTCCCTGTGCCTCCCCACACCAATCTATTCCTATTTTTTATGCACATCTCTCCCTAATCCTAATAATTTCTGATTTTACAAATTCTTCTCTGCGGTTCGAAGCTCATTAACATATAGTTGTTTGATGTTGAATATATGTATCTGTTGAATTAGATTGTATCTGTAGATTATTGACTGTCCAAATGCAAACTTTGATTGACGGTTGCCTTAAGATAGTGTTCTAGCACAAAACTGGTGCTATTTTCATCTCAAATGGGCAGAGTAAGC
>NW_012267543.1:13316-13561 GCF_000151885.1 Dipodomys ordii | reverse complement strand
GCTGAATGGAACCCAACAGAAGGAATGGGAATCCAAAGAAACCATTACCAATCAACTAAGTGATTTGAGAACAAACACTGAACACCAAATTAAGGAAGTGAAGAAATTTATACAAGACCTCAAACAGAGCTACAACAAAGAAGTTTAAGCCATCAAAGCTGACCAATTATAAGGAAAAGAGATAAAAAAAAACAAAGTGGAGAGTCTTGACAGCAGGTTAGACCATGCAGAAGATCGAATCTCAG
>NW_012267543.1:11585-13266 GCF_000151885.1 Dipodomys ordii | reverse complement strand
ATGCAGTCAGTTATTTCTGTTTAAATGTCTAATGTTATTTTTCTATTTTTACTGTGTTTGTAATCCATGTTATTAATATTAATAGGAGTACAGGACTCAAGCAGAGCTGTTGAACCTGGAAAAGGTTTGAAAGGTTGAACACCACCTCAATAGTACATAGAAAGCTGAGATTTGTCCGTGGAAGAGTTAAAACACAGCTCTGGAGAGGGTTAATCTATTGCCCCCTTACATAGTGCTTTAAAGTTCTTGAAGCCTGAGAGGTAAAGGAGCTGACAACTTAAACTAGGAGGCTAGATAAAGTAGAACATATGTCTGGACTTTCCTGGGTTGCAGTCTTCTTTTTCAAAACAATAAGGGAGCCAGTGTTTCTCACTCACTGTGGTGGCTCTGATTTTAATATCGATGCTTCATTTTTTTCATGTATCCATGGTAACCTTCCCAGTGTGAATTCAAATAAATATCATTGCTTGTGTGACCTGGGGCCCAGGTGCCAGTGATCCTTGGGATCCAGGGTCCTCACTGATTTTGTTCTTTTTCTCTACACTTGTCTGTGTATTTTCTAATTTTCTTCAGCTTGGTATCCATTTGCTCTGCTTTATGTTGTGATTAGCAACAAATAAGACCATTGTTGAGCTGTAAAATATTAAAGGCTTACAAATTTTCTTATCCCAGATGGCTTCAAACCACAATCCTCAGATCTAATCCTTCTGAGTAGCTAGGATTACAAGCATGAGCCCCTAGCAACCAGCATGCATCTGAAGACTTGATGTCAATGAGATCTTTCTTGGGAATGTCTGCACAACTCAGTCCTCTTCAGCTCTGTTCCTTCCTGTTGCTCAAGCAGAGTCCAAAACTTTCACTCCTTTGTGTTCAAAATCCTGGAGGTTAGTGAACTGATTTACCTACCATATACTTCCGTTCCATAAATACAATAGTGGGTTTTACTACTTACCATCGATTAATTTTATTAACTAAATTAACTGGGATCCACACAGAGGTGAGATTTAAATTTCTGGATTGCACACTTTACACCTAGGTTTTACTTTATCTATAAAGAAAACATTACTAATCTTGTTTGAGTTTCTTAGTTTTCCCATTTTTATACCTTCTCATCACTCTTCCACTTGCACAGAGGGAAGAACCATTTGCAATCGTGAAGAGTAAGTTTTCAGTCACTCTCTGAAAAGCTTAGTCAATGGATCCTGATTTCCAAGTACTGTGTAACTGGCCCTCAAAGTGTGGTCTTTAATCTCTCCTCAGCTTACACAAATGACTAATTTTATCTAAAAAAGGCTATAGGAGATGAGTTCAAGAATTAGTTCCTAGTTATCAGTCAGGAATCCTTATTACCTGGTCACTGTGCATAAGTTTTTTTTGTTTTTTTGTTTGTTTTGTTTGAATAGATCAAGCAGTGCATACAATTAGTACCAGAATTAGACTTCTACATTTTTTTTAACTCAAGGCTTGCAAGCTCTCTTATTTGAACCAAAGATCAACTTCTGCCCCACCTTCTTTTCCTTTGGTGGTAAATAGCACAGAAATGTACCACAGGAACCAAGGACACTACACAGTATCCTCAAATCTGAGGACTGTGGTTCACAGCTAGCCTAGGCAGGAAAATCTATGAGCCTCTTATCTCCAACTAATCAGCAAAAAGGCAGAAGTGGAGCTGTGGCTAAAG
>NW_012267543.1:10505-11535 GCF_000151885.1 Dipodomys ordii | reverse complement strand
AGAAAGCTGAGAGTTGACCATGCAAAGGTTAAAACACAGCTTTGTGAAGTAAGCCATGCCCAAAGAAATATAGGTCCCATGGTTTCCCTTATTTGAAATAACTAGTATATGTCTGAGACAAACAGAAATTGTCAGACAAGTTGATGTTAGGTGAAATGAACCCCAAGATAAGGATTCAAATGTTTTTTTCCTTTCTTGAGATTGTTTCCAACATATTTATAAAATGATTTCTTTGTTGCTTTGTATGTACCTCCCCCATGGTATTAGCCTTGCTTTCACTGTATTTGATGTTGGTATAATTTGGAATAAATGTGGAAAGGAAGGAAGAAAAACAAATTGTTTAAATAGGGATACTGGTGGACCCATTGCAACAATGAGATGTACAACACGTTATGTCGAAAAGCAAACTTTACAACTTTGGGGGGGTAGGAAGAGAGGGAGGAGGGGTGGGGGGGAGGAATGGGGGAGGGATGGGCGATGGGAAGGGATAGGAAGGGAAAACAAAGGAGGAGGCAACAATGCTTGATAAGAAATGTACTCATTATTTTGCCCATGCAATTGTAACTCCTCTGTATGGTATTTTCACAATAAACAATCAAAAACTGAATAAATATATAAATAGAGTTACAGGTGACCCCATTACAACAATGAAATGTATAAGATGTTATGTTGAAACAGGAACTTTACAACTTCGGTGGGGGGTAGACGGAGGGAAGGGGGGTTGAGAGGGGAAGGGATGGTAAGGGGAAACAAAGGAGGAGGCAACAATGCTTGGTAAGAAATGTACTCACTATCTTGCCAATGTAATTGTAACTCCTCTGTATGGTATTTTCACAATTAAAACAAAAAAAAATCACAGCTCTGGAGAGAGTTAAGCTATTGCCCCCTTCCATAGTGCTTTAAAGGCCCTGAAGCAGGGGAGTTAAAAGGATTGACAACTTAACCTAGGAAGCTAGATAAAATAGACCAAATGTCTGGATTTTCTCTTGGTTGCATTCTCCTTTCTCAAAACCAAAAGGGAACCAGTGTT
>NW_012267543.1:3185-6562 GCF_000151885.1 Dipodomys ordii | reverse complement strand
TGTGGCAACCAGATTGGCGCAAAGGGGAGCATGGCACTGGCCTAGGATCCTAGTCTCAAATTTAGGGGGATGAGGAGGAAGAGGACGGGGTTGGAGGGTGCAGGTGGTGGTGGTCATGTCTAGGCTGAGGTAGGTGGGGCTCCATAGTAGTCCCTAACCTCCTGGAAATTAAGTCCCCCAGATAGATTCTCCAACTTCCCTAATTTGTGTGGCCCAGGTGGGTGTTGTTTTTTTAAGCAAGGCTGGGGTTGTTTCAAATCCCTTGCATGTCTTAGTCTTACCTGAGACTCAAGTCATTGTACTTAGTTTCCTGGGAATAGACTAATGCATTTTTGGTCTGATTTGAATGAAAGGAGTGCAGTGTCTTTGAGCTGACAGATACAGAGGATTCCCTTTTGGTCAACTGATGAGTATCAGATAATTGAGAACAGTTCGTCCATCTTAATGCAAATTTCTCTGAGTTTTCATGCCCTATCTCAGTTCCCTTAAGTTGGGTGTTTTCTAAATCAGTGGTTGTCGGTGTATGCTCTGAGGACCCTTGGGGTTCTGGAGACCCTTCTTACTGAGTCTTCAAGTTACTGCTTTGGCAACTTAATGTCCATATAAGGCCAGGTTCTCGTCATAGAATCCAAACAGAATATAGTATCCCATAAGATGGAATACTCATAGGAGAACCCAGATGTCTTCTATTCAGCCAGATAGCAAAGAGATTAACAAAACTAAAATACCATCAATTTTTGTGCTTTTTTTAATTTAAAAAATCTAATTTTTTTACAAAAATATTTGTGTCAACAGGACTTGGGTTTCTTATAGTTATTTTAAAATCCATTGTTTGGACAGTTAACATTCTAGGCCATAATACACTTCTATTTCTATCTCAGTTTTGGGAAATGCTAAGCGATGAGCACAACATTGACTGCACTGGCAACTACTATGTAGACAGCAGCTTACAGCTGCAGAGAATCGAGGTGTATTACAATGAGGCAGCTAGTGAGTGTCTCCCATCTGGCTTCCAATACCGTGGCAGAATAGGTCCCCGGGGAATACTAATGACAAGGAAGGAGTTCCTGCCTTTCTTAGGGTGGTATTGTAGTTCAAATTTGGGGCCTCGATCTTGTAAGTCAAGTGCTGTATCCACCAGAGCCACTCCACCATATATTTTGTTTTAATTTTTGAGTATACACTTGTGAATTTCCTCAGGAAAGCCTTTTACTGAATTCCCCCTACCTGTACTTGCTGATTAGCCACACCTGGATTTTTTTTTGTCATGGGGCTTCAACTCTGGGCATAGGCATTGTCCTTCATCTCTTCAATCTTTCTTTTCCTTTTATTATCAGGGGTTCCTTTTTTTAGAACTCTCTGGGCTTCTGGGATAACTCCTTCTAGCTTAGTTTAATTCATTAATTCTGCTTGTTGTAACATATTTGGAAATTTTAAGTTTTTATGTTTACTATGCATGAGCCGCAAAACTACTTGTGAAGTTGTAGGAGTTTTTGGAGGCAGTGTCACATCAGATGATAAATTGATTGGGGCATCACACTTAATCTTTGGTCCTAGTCTTTATTATTTATAGAAGTCATCTCTATTGGACTGGAAAGAAACAACATGCTCTGTTCAGGGATCAATAGAAAAATAGCCAAAACGAGAATAAAAGCAACGAATGTACAGCCAAGAAGAATATAGTAAGAATAAAGGTAGAGGCTATAAAGGTGCAGCCAAGTGTATGGGAAGCCTTGAACCAACACCCCCTTCCTGCAGGCATGCTTCCTTAAAGCTCTTTGTCTAATGCGATCTCATGCAGACTCCGCAGGAGGTGGCATGGCACCAACTATTTCAGGTAGTTTCTTGGAGAAGAGAGTCTCCCAGAATTTCCTGCCCCAGCTGGCTTCAATCTGCGATCCTAAGATCTCAGACTTTTGAGTAGCTAGAATTTCACCCTTCAGCAACCAGAGCCCAGTTACATTGCCCTCTTTAAAATAGAGATTAAATTTCTAAAACAAAAATTTGAAATTGAAAATTTTAAAATTTTAAAGAGGGATGTTCAGCCACTAATATATATGTGAATAGTCCAAATCACAAAGCATAAATAAAGTGTCTCACCCTGAAATCTATAACACTTCTGGACTTCAGCATTTTGAATATGAATACTTAGCCAACAATAAATTCTTTTTAAGGTTTTGAAAGTAAAAAACATTGTTGTGGTGTAGAAAAACCCAATAATAATGTGTAAACACTGCTTTTAAATGATTCATATTGTCTTTCCTAATACAAACAACCTTACTGAAGTCTACAGAGTAGATTTTCAGTTTTTGTAACTGTCAATGTGAAAATCATTTAATTTTATATAAAGAGTTTCCATTCTACATTATTGTATACAAACAGAATCATAGATAATTGGTTTTCCTGTGTAATAAACCAATGAAAAAGTGCAAACAAAAGGACAGAGCTATTTAATGTATTTGAGTTTTATGAATCTACATTTGGGAATGTCCTCACCTTGGCATTTTGTGTTGATATTGGTTAAGTAAGATATAAGACTTTAATATTGTGGTTCCTTGGTTGAGAGTTGTGTGGGATTGCATCACTCCTATGAACAGTATTTTATGTTGTGTCTTTATTAGATCCTGTATATCAAGCAGGATAGCCAGTTTTCTTCATGTGATTGTTTAGGAAGGGGGCAGTCTCAAACTCATGTTTATATCATTTTAACTGATATCCCTTTTGAAAAATCAGGTTAAATGGCAAATTGCAAGTAATTGCCCAAGGTTGCTCTGAGTATTTGAATACAGGGAAATGTGCTATTTGATAACAATTATTGAAACATTATAACACAAGAAATATGTATTTTATGTATTTTCCCCAGGAAAGCATTATACTTTAATTTCCCCTACATCTACTTGCTGAAGAGCCACACCTGGCTCTTTTGTTTTGTTTGTTTGTTTTTTTGTCCACAGTGACACTTAAACTCTGGGCCTATGCACTGTGCCCCAACTCTTCTGTTCAAGACAAGCAGCCCTACCACTTAAGCCACAGTGCCATTTCTGGTTTTCTATTAGTTTATTGGAGATAAGAGTCTCACAGACTTTCCTGCCCAGGCTGGCTTTGAACAGCGATCCTCTGATCTCCAACTCCACAGTTGCTAAGATTATAGGCATGAGCCACTGGTGCTCTGCACCTAGCTACTTTTAATTGGGGAAGGGAAGGGATAGTGGGAGAACAACAAAGGAGTGGATAACAATGTTCGACAATAAATGTTCTCATTTCCTTACTCATGTAACTGTAACTCCTCTATACAGCACCTTTACAATAAAAATAAAATTAACAAAAAAGAGAAAGGTTCTTGCTGATAGGCAATGATGACTCACACCAGTAATCCT
>NW_012267543.1:0-1749 GCF_000151885.1 Dipodomys ordii | reverse complement strand
CACTAGCCTTGAGCTGAAGAGCTGAGGGACAGTGCCCAGGACCAGAGTTCAGGCCCACGACTGGACCCCAAAAAAGAAAACATTTCCTTTATTTCACCAGTGTATCTAAAATAATAGCCAAAGTTGCTCAGAGGAGCCTATAGTCTTCACAATGCATATAGCACAGTCATTATTCCTGGAGTATGTGTCTCATCATGTCTTTGTTTCTGATAGGCCAGAACAGGGCAGGCAATAACTGGGCCAAGGGCCACTACACAGAGGGAACCGAGCTGGTGGAGTCAGTGCTGGAAGTGGTGAGCAGAAAGGTGTGGCTGTCTCCAGGGTTTCTAGCTCGCCTACTCCCTGGGAGGTGGCACCAGGTCAGGCATGGGCACCCTGATTCTCAACAAGATCCGAGAGGAGTTCCCAGACAGCATCATGAACACCTTCAGTGTCATGCCCTTGCCCAAGATGTTGGACACTGGCACCTTAGACTCAGTGAGATCGGAACCATTTGGCCAGAGTTTCAGACCAGACAACTTCATATTTGATATGTCATCATAGTCCATGGGAGATGGCTAACAGGCACCCCTCCTCCCTAACATCCAGACACTCTAGTTCCCAGTGCTGGGCTGAGCCTTTATCTACCTAACCCTGTCATCCTCACCTAACCCTACAACACCATCTTGTCTGTCCACCAGTTGGTGGAAAATGCAGATTAAACATTCTGCATTGACAACGAGGCCCTGTATGACATCTGCTTTTGCACCCTGAAGCTGCCCATGCCCACCTATGGAGACCTGAACCACCTGGTGTTGGCTACCATGAGCAAGGTCACCACCTGCCTGCACTTCCCTGCCCAGCTGAATGCAGACCTGCGCAAGCTGGCCGTGAACACAGTGTCCTTCCCCTGCCTGCACTTCTTCATGCCTGGCCTTGCACCCCTGACTAGCCATGCCAGCCAGCAGTACCATGCTCTCTCAGTGCCCAAGCTCACCCAGCAGATGTTTGACACCAAGAACACGATGGTCACCTGTGATCCCCGCCATTGCTGCTACCTGACAGCGGCTGCCATCTTCCGAGACTGCATGTCCATGAAGGAGGTGAATGAGCAGATGCTCAACTTGCAGAACAAGAACAACAGCTACTTTGCAGAATGGATCCCCAACAATGTGAAGACACTTGTGTGTGACATCCCCCCACATGGTCTCACAATGTTGGCCACATTCATTGTCAACAACACGGCCATCCAGGAACCCTTCAAGCACACCTCAGAGCAGTTCAGTGCCATGTTGCAGCACAAGACATTCTTGCACTGGTATACAGGCGAGGGCATGGATGACACGGAGTTCACTGAGGCTGAGAGCAACATCAATGACTCAGTGTCCAAGTACCAGCAATGCAAAGATGCCACTGCTGATGAACAGGGGGAATTTGAAGAAGTCTTGTGGAAGAAGAGGTTTAAGACTTCCCATTGCTAGCAGTGCAACAGGAATGCCGGAGCCTGCCTACTGCTTCTCAAATAAATGGTGCTTTCTTGAGCTACTGTTGTCCTGCAGTGGGACCTTGCTATGTATCATCATGCTCAGCCTTCTCTGTCAGGAACTCACAACTCACTGATGGTGAATGTAAAAATGCAGATTTCTTTTAAATATGATTGTTTTAAAACCCTATTTGTATAAATAAAGAAGTATACATTTTATACCCTGAGCCCTTATTCTTCTTTAGAATCCTTTTTATTCTTTCAGTGTATTTGAAATATAAATTTGG
>NW_012267542.1:1058579-1146048 GCF_000151885.1 Dipodomys ordii | reverse complement strand
AAGGAAGGAAGGAAGAAAGAAAGAAGAGGAGGAGGAGAAGGAGAAGAAGGTGGAGGAGGAGGAGATAGGAGAGGAGTATGTGAGGTGGAGGGGGAGAAAAATATGGAGGAGATGGAAGGGGAGGGGAGGGGAAAGGAGGAGAAAGTAAAGGAGGGAGGAGGAAGAGGATGAGGGAGGGAGAAGGAAGAGGACGAGAAGAGAGGGAGAAGAATAGGAGCAGAGAATGTAGAGAATACAGGATAAAAGTAGGAGACAGGACTTAGGTTTCTATAAACCTGTCAAGGGCAAATCTCGAAAGATCTAACTTCCCCCTAGGTCCCACCTCTGAGAAGGTCCACTGCCTTGCAATAGATTCTCAAGCTGGAGTCCAGACCTGAGCAGGTGGCCTTGTGGGAACACTTCAGATTAAAATTAAAACAGCTGAAAAAAATCGAAGTATAACATATTTTGTTGTTGTTGTGTATTCAAATTCCTGGTTGTAGTGTTTAGAATACAGACTGCTGTATAAAAATTTAAAAATATCATTTTTCTTGTCTTGAGCAAGATTTAAAATAGAGTGTATGAAAAAAATTGAGTTCATAAATTCCATTGTTCAGTCAGGGCCATTATTTGCTATTATAAGAAACATTCCATTGATTGCAATAAGGACAGTATTACTAGAGGAACAAGAAAACAGAAAACTTTCTAACTTCAAATCCATGTAATTTCTTGCTCTTAAGAGGGTATTTCCACCTCTGAAGCCTTACATACAATAGTGTCATGTAGATTTGAAATTTATAGCTTCTTTTTCTATGTTATTTGCTTTTATAGCTCAGACTTTACAAATTCTAAGACTATATCTATATAATGCCCCAAAAGATTTATTGGGCAACAATTTTGCTTGGCCATTTGCATTCTAATAGCAAAAGCAATTTCTGTAGCCAGAATAGTTTATTTTCTTTTCAGCTGCAAATGAGAATATTTTAAGTGAAAAAAAAAGTTCTTTTGGTTCAAAGGAGGGGTGGATAGATTGTGGAACTTTTTACTACTAAAACCTGTCAAACTCCCACCTTGTCAAAAGTTCTTCATGGTCTAGCATCTAACAGCTTGATCCAAATGACCCCAACCTATAATGGAATCAATCTATTCCTTACAATTTTTAAACTTTGAAGTTTTTCTCTAGATTTATGCAAATAGTTTAAAAGTTATTTTATGCAACTGAACAAAAGTTTTATCATACAAAGGAAACTGTGTGTGAAACCTTACCTTCATTTATGTAGCAAGGAATAGTCCTACATGAGGAATCAGAAGGGCTGAATTCTGCTATTTTTATTCGCTGTGTAACTTGGACACATTCAATGTGTTCTAGGTGCCTTAGTCTTCCGTGTAAAATTGGAAGAAGAGGGTAAGATTGGGGAAAAGTAGAGGAAGGGTATCAGCATTTTAAAATGTAGGCACAGACCAACTTTCCCTGCATACTTGATGCACAGGAGGAATAGTATTATCTCTTGTTTCAATTGATCCTCCCAATAGCCATCTCAGAGATGTTAGCCTATTTACATACCACCACAGGGTTGATAAGTAGCAGACCCCACATCCTTTCTGACTTTACAGCTGGATTTTCCTTCCACACCCCTGTGTGTCTTTATAAATCCATTTAAGTGAGGAACCTCCTGCACTTGAAATTCTACTGTTTAGTTTTTTGACACTTCAAATTCTAGCATTTCCTTTTTTTTTAAAAAGCTATGAATTTCTAGAGGAAAATAATTTCAAAGGAAAAAGAATAATCCCCACAGCCTGATATGTTCTCCAGTGAGATATCAATGAGATCACAGACAGGAAACCACTTCAGCAGCACAGGTATTATGGGATGAGCACAATTACCCACTTTAAGCTTTTCATTCTAGAATTCCATTTGTTTCCTTTCAGGAAAACCTGCATTCTTGTTCTTTACTTTATGATTCTACATAGACTGTGAAGCCATTTCCAAGATCAGCACATACTGTTCTGACGGGCATAGGAATAGTCTGAAGAAACAGGCAGGCTAGAGTGCAAAGACTGTTATAAGAGTTATTGTGTGTCTCACAACGTCTCTTGCCTGGAGTCAGGCAGCCAGAGTGTAATACAGGCAGGAATGAATGGCACTTGTATTCTGTTACAAGATGGTAGTTCTTTAAGGGTGGAGGAAGCTCTAATACGGGAAAAGTAGAAATAGGCAATCCATCTGTTGGGAAAAATGATTTTTTGTTTCTTGGTTCAGGGCTTCATTGTAATCTCCTAAGGGGTCTCTGGAAAAGAAAGCACTTCTCCAGATAGAAACCTAATTGTCCTGACAAGAAAAATGCCTTTTTTTTCCTCTTTGGCTTCTGCTCCTTGGAAGAAGATATTCCAGCTAAAGTAAACAGGGGAAAGACTTCTAGGAATTCCTGGACCCATCTGAACACAAATCATTTGACGGAACACAAATGATTTAACAGTAATATAGAAAAGCTTCCCAGAGCAAATTACAGTCCCATCACTGAGAATTAGCAATGGAAGTTGACAGGCTTTATAAACTTTGAGCTTTTGTTGGATTGCAAGGCAGCTACGGGGAGGGGAATAAAATTCCCCTAGGTGAAAGGCTATGAAGGGTTTCTATGCCTATGATTTGTCTTTTATGTCACTTGTGGTTTTGTAATCAAACCAGTGATAGTGGAAAATTATGTGATTTCTACTTATGCATATAAATAATTGGTCTGTCTGCCTTACACAACAATATAAAGAAGGATAACACGTATATGATTGCATAAGCTGAACTTCACAGAATGAGGACAAATTTTACATTAAGAAAATTTCCACCAGAAGTCATTACACACACACACACACACACAGACACACACACACACACAGCCACACACACACACAGACACACACACACACACATTCTTGAAGTTCAAAATTCTTGAACTCTGGCTATCTATCAGATTAAACCTATAGCTCCATGTATATTCAAGTAAAAGCATTACAGTGACAGCACATGGATATCTCTTATTTATGAAATTCATTTTTTGTTTTGTTGACAGTAGGAAAGGTTCAAACTCAGAGCTTCATGCTTGCTAGTCAATGGAGTCATGCACCAATAATTTTTAACACTAGGGTTTTTTTGTTTGTTTGCTTTTTTTTAGAGATAGAGTCTCACTTTCTGTCCAGTGCACACCTGGACCAGGATCTCTCTATTTTAGCATTTCTGTATTTTCCCCCTATTGAGATGGAGTTTCATGGCATTTTCTGTCCTGGTTAGCCTGAGAAACCATAGTCACCTGAATCTTAGTCTCCCACATGACTTCAGATGATGAGCAACCCATCATACTCAGATCTGGGTTGAGGAAGAATCTCATGAATTTTCTGCCCAGTCTCAATTCAAACTATCATCTTCCCATTTGCAGCACCAAAAGTAGCAAGGTTTATAGATAGTTATCTTTGTCATAAAAAGTGTTCCTCATCTAAAATGAAGGATATGTGCAGAAAGAGATTGTGGTACATTTTTTTCCTTAGGAAAGAATATATTTTTAAAAGCATATCATATGTGTAAGAAAGCATTAATTACGATATTAAAAAATTGGTATATGAGTAGATGGGTTCTCTGTAGTTCCAAAGCAACAAGTAATTGTTCTTTTGTTAGCTGCATTCAAGAAACAATTGCACAGAACTTACCATTGTGTAGGCTTGGTAAAGGATGTAAGGTAATTGGCAAGGGCATTTATAATCAAATGGGAAAACAGGATATGGACAAGGTAATGAATTAGAGATTGATTCTTTAAAGCAACAGAGAAGCAAATAGATAGTATAACCAATGAAGTATATGAAAGAACAGTTGTTAGATGTCTTATTAAACATCATGGTGGGGGATGAGAATCTCACCATTGTATGTAAACAATTATTTGGTTTGGCAGTCTAAATCTAACCTGACTACTTTTCCATGATTCAGATGGTTCTTTTTCTAATGATTGGGTACAGGGGAGATCCGTAGTTTTCCCACTATTTGGAGGGTGGCTGAGGTAAAGAGAATTAGGTCTCAGGAGATATGTAGATTTGTGGGGATATTCATGGCTCTCACAACTTGGAAAGAAAGAGTGTCTAATTGGTCTAGGGCCAAGTATACTCTATCCTTCAGTACGAAGGACAGTCTAAAAAATTATGTGGCTGAAAATGTCAGTGGTGCTGGGTGGGAAACCCAAAGCAGATGAGATTAATAATTCTCACAACTCTGACAATTTGTGGCTCTTACATAATTGCTTCTCCATCATTAGAGGAATAAAAACATCACATAGAATTGGAGTAAAATGTAACATTCTAGATCTAACATCAAAATATGTTAATATACTATGTGTGATGTACAGCTAGGTACACTTCGCCAGAGTCTTACATCTGACTTGTAAAATTATTTGCATTTTGAGAAACATTTTTAAGATACCTTATTAATCTTGAATAAATTTAATTTTATCCTTAAGAAATACTAGATGCCAGTTATTAGTACCTCATGTCCCATAATCATGAAATCCCTTGAGACCTATGTGAGCTGTCACAGAGCTAGCTAGCAGCAAGGTAGGACTTGAACTCCACATCCAGGCTCTGGCCATTGTGAAATTTGCCTCTTGGGAGTACAACAGTCTTAGAAGGTAAACAAGTAGGGGATAAAGGATGTGCATAGGAAGACTGAATATTGGGAAGAAAGGACCTCTATAGAGGATAAAGGGTGATATTTTAAAGTGATATGAGACATCTCAAAGGACTTCAAATTTAAATAGAATGAACTTAAGCTGGTAGGTCAGTGTTTCTCAGTCTCAACTGCAGATTACAATAGCCTGACATCTTTGAATAGAAAATAATTTGGTGGAGTGTGGCAATGAACTCCTGTTATCCATACCCTAGGGAGTCTGAGGCAGGAGATTCACGAGTTCAAGGCCAGCCTAGAGTATAGAGTGAGCTCTTATCTACCCCCTTTTCTAAGAAACAAAGCAAAACAAAACAAATAACCAACCAGCTAGCTAAACAATACTATTGCTGGGACCACTGCAGGTCTAATTGATCCCAGGTGTGGTAAATACACCATTAGGTTTTTACAAATCCCCAAGGCTATTCTGATACATATCCATAAACACATAGTCATCTGCTGCAACTCATAAGTAGAGAAAGGTTATGAGGGAAGTGTTCAAGAGGATACACCTGTTGGAAATGTAAAGCTTAGAGTAGAGCCTAGAGGAGAAGGATTAGCTATGGCAATAATAGACCTAAGTAGATTGGTAGATGCCATGCTGGCATCAAGAGACTTCTTTCAGCTCTGCTTTGTTGCTGTCACTAACCTGTTGCATACCCTAAGACAAATCACTTACCATTTTTGTATATATATTTCCACCTAACACAAAATGCTACTTTTGCCTTAGAACCTCCTGGAAGCAGAGTGGGTGGCGGGTTGAGTCAAAATTGGTAAGTGGAAGCATTTGGGGAATATTATGTACAATCATGTCAAACAGATCATGAAAATGTCCTCAGTGAAGGTGGAAAAGCTTAGAGGTAAGACTCATGGCCAAGCAGTGAAAAATGTAGGTATAAGCCTGTAAAACTTGTGACCTTTAGAACGGTAGCATGGATGTTTTGAATGAAGACTAATGTCTGAAGGAAAGCAGCAATAGAGACAGGGCAGAAATTCTCAGCTGGGGGTAAATTTGCATCCCTTAGAGGCATTTGGTACTGCATGGGGATGCTTGAGGTTGGCATCTCTCCTAGTTAGAGGGAGTGGTTGTCATGTTCTTCCTCCACAACCAATGACAGCCGCTTGAAACAAATAATTACCTTGAAACAAGTAATTGGTATGCTAATCATACCAAGGTCAGAAACATGGCAGAGGTATTACAAGCCAAGTTAGATGAAGCCAAAGACATGCGATTGTACAATTTAATTGTTCAACTCACTGATAATATCAAATCCAGAGGTTGGAGGACTTGATTAGCATCTTCAGCTAGTGGAGGCCACAATGACAGACTGAAATCCAAATTTTCCAGACTCCTTTTCAGTTAGAAGAACTCCATCCTGGCTTCTGGCTTCTGACCTAGTATTCACCAGGCTCTGAGTCACTCGATTGGAGACACTTTGTTCTCAGATCAGAACTGGATCTGAAGGTCAGATGGTCAGAGGCAGAAATTTTCATCTTGGAGTAATCACAAAAGATGGATCTCATTGACAATTATATTAGATTAAAGAAATAAGCTTATTTACAAATAGGTTAAATCTGGAGTGAGGGAACCTAAAGAATTCAAGCCAGAAGACAAAAACAAAGAACAGAGGACCCAGGGCCTTTGAAGGAAAGGTCAACAATACCAAAGCTGTTTTGACCCAGTGACAGGAAATTAAGAAAAAAAATAAAAGGATTGATAAATACTGTGCAAATGCCTGGTAAAAGGCAGCGAGGATGAGGCTTCGGTTGGCCATTGGGATTTGGAGGTGGAGGTCATGTTGACATTTGGAGGAGCCTTTCATAGAAGAAACGAGGGAGGTTTCCGAGAGAAAAGCAGCAGGCGGCGGTAATGCACAGGTAGTGATTGGCAAGACTCTCTGCCTTAAAAGGACGCAGTCAGACCTTTTGGGAGAAGAAGGTCAAGCCAAGGACTCCAGAAAGTCCCAGCTTCACCTGTGTTTGCTTGGGAGCCAAAGGGTCTTCGGCTGCATTGGATGGACCTTTTCAGCAGACACACAGGCCAGACCGGGGCGATACCGGGATGTGGGCACTAGGTGGCAGTAGCGGGGTCCTTTCGGCTGGGCTCCGGGTCCTATAAGGCGCTGCTTGTTTAAGTACAGTCTCATTTAGTTGGAGCTGCAGGGGAGAGAGGGAGAGGGTAGGCGAGAGGAGGACGCGGGAGAGCTCCCGGGAGAAGGGGCTCGCTGGGTGGACACCCTGCGCCGGCTGGGAGCCTCCATCCCGGACTCGGGGGGTGCTTAGCGCTCTCCGTGGAGAGCCAGGCTCTTCTGGGATCCGTCTGTCTGTCGTGCGGCTAGAAAGCCTGCTCTGTCCGCCTTGCCAGCGCTTCCTACACACACCCCCCCTCCTGCCACCCACCCCGGAGCCCAGAGGGAAACCGAGGAAAGGACCGAGTCGAGCTAGCCGGGAGCGAAGGCGGCATCGTCGGAGCGCATCCAGAAGGAGCAAGCGAGCGCGGCGGAGACATGAGGACCTACTGGCTGCACAGCGTCTGGGTGCTGGGCTTCTTCCTGTCGCTCTTCTCCTTGCAAGGTAAGCAGCGGGGTCCCCCCGAGCCCGGCGCACACCCTGGTCCCCGCCGTCCAGCCCTGGCCGGCCGCGGGGAAGGGGCGCTCGGGGGCTGCACCCGCACCTGGGCTTATTTACAAGTCCCGCCGTGCGCTGCGCGGCGCCCGGGCTCGGACCCGGGGCGAGTGCATGCACACTTACTGCAATGTTGGTGTGGGCAGCGCGTGTGCGTGCGTGTGAGGGAGTGTGTGTGCGTGTGCTTGGCGCCGCTGGAGGGCTGCTGGGGGCCCAGCAGCTTAGGCTCACTCCTCTGTAAACTCTGAGCACCGTGACCATATTCTGGTCCGCTGTCCCCAGTCCCTGGTGCTGAAGCCGCTGCCTTCCTCCCCTTTCAGAGAGAGAATTGGCATTAAGTTTAGAAGGCGGCCAGGGGGGGGGGGGGGCGGTGGGATCTGCTCAGCACCTGGTACTTGCATCTCTAGGCAAAATAACCCCTATGATTTCTTCTGTCCTGAAATGTGGGAGGGATGCGGTGGAGGGAGGGCGCTTGGTGGAGGAAAGCTGGCAGAGGGATGAAGAGGGGAGAGAGGGAGAGAGAAGAGGGAGGGAGAGAAATCCCTTGGAATTGAGGAGGGAGGAAGAGAGAGAGAGAGAGAGAGAGAGAGAGAGAGAGAGAGAGAGAGAGATGCGTGTGAGAATTCGTGGGTTAAGAGCTGTGCTGGCTTGGAATGGAAATGCTCACCGTGTTTCCTGCCGGGAGGACTAAATAACTAGTGGTGGGTGTTTACTTTGGAGAGGTTTTGGGTTCTTATGTTTTGAGGGGAGATGGCGAAGTGATTTCCTGAAGGTGAAAGATGAAAACACAAACGCACAGTTTGCATTTCGCTTACAAGCTGGTATCCAGAGCTCGCATGCATGTATGTTAAACATACCTACAAGACTGGAAGTCATTCCAACGCAGAAACACATTCTCCTTAGAATCCAGCCCCCTGTTCCATTACACATCCCAATCACAAGGGGAGCCTTGCACACTGAGTCCCTACAGCCTGGAATCCTGCTACTACATTGCTGGTTCTACTACAGCTTCATGCTCTGGCATTCTGCCATCATTAGGACTTTGACGTTCACATTTCTCATGCTACTGAACATGTAAGTCTCTTCCCTGACACACACATGTACACACAAACACACACTGTCACTTTCATGAACACTCACTGTAAAATGACCAGACTGGCAATCCGCTTGATTTTTCTTCTGACAGCTGGTTGCTACTGTTACATTTGTGGGTTTCATTTGTCATTGCTGGGAGATGTTTTATGTAGCTACAATGCTCTCTTTGCCAAATGAGAAGAGAGCTGACTCCTGGTTGTTTACTAGTTGAAGCATTGCGAGTAAATAAATGAGTGCTAGGTTGAAGTTATATTTTGAAAGAGACTTATGAGTAACAGCTGTAATTCACCCCCTCACACAATTACAAGTTACAGGTTCTTTTTTTCTGAAAAAAAAGTTTCCCATCTTAGAACTCACTGGCCCATTCCTTTCCTAGCCAAATTGTGAGGTCTTGGAATTCACAGGTCTACTAAATATGCCTGTTTGGGAAAAATAAATGGAGAGCCAATCAAGCTTTAGATTTCACATCTTATTTCTTCACATTCTGTTTTTTATTTCTTTCAAAGCTCTTGGGACCTTGGCTGTGATTTTGGATATTACTGCAATTCAACCTTTCCTAGGGAGACATTAGCATCTTAGCGTTGTGGCTGCACTGTGCAGGCAGCAGAGGTTAATCCCCTTCCTTCCTCTCCCATTTAACTCGAGGAACTTAGCTCTTCAGAGAAAATGCGGAGAGTGAAGTCACTAATACATGTTTCTCTGAAGTTTGAGTAAAGCTGTGGAATATTCATTGCACAGCCATGAGGTCATATGAGTGAAGGGCAGATCAGAGCATTGAGCGGGTGGTAGATGCACTTTTAAAGGACAGGGAAGGTTTAATGGCGTGAGCACCAAGCCAGATAATTAGGTTGCCAATGATATTTCATTAAAAAATAAAACCCCACAGTCTTCTTCAATAAAACCAAAGTTAACGATGATGGCAATTCTTTGAAACAGAGTAGATAGCATTTGGGCAAAATGGATAGTTTTATTCTCCCAAAGAGTATTGTTATTTTCAAAGAGGAGTTTTCCAGGTGTGCTCAATACAGTTTTGTGACTCAGGAATTGTTTCTGGTTCTCAAGATGTTTTCATGAGCATCATAGAGCAGGTAGCAGTGATTCTGAGTAAAGGAGTAGAAGGAGAAAGCAGTGAACCCAGCTGGGACTCGCAGCACAGGGTCAGTACAGGCTGTGGTCATTCTCACAATCCTTCTGCCAACACTGTGGACCTTCTAGGGTGAACTGCCTGGCCACAGGCTCCCCTCCACTTTGGCTGTGTGTCAGTGCGGGAATTCACTTGCTTCTCAGTGTCAGCTTGTGTAGTCCTTTGGAATTGGGCCCTCAGCAGCCCAGTTTCTTCTACTGTTCCTTACAATTCCCTTTGTGGATTCCCAGATGAATATAGAAATGAGTGGCTAGTTGTATTAGATTCTATTCGTTCAAACATGTTTGGTGTATTTTGTGCTACAAGGTGCTGAGGTAGGCACATGGGTACTGCATCATTAGGGTTGGCTCTAGGAGACAGAGGTTATGGGGTCTCAGCTACTACTTTGTGGCAAGAGGCATGGCAGACCTGTATAGATAAGTCTCAATGATAATTATGTTCCATTCTCGGTGATGATGCTATAATGTTCTTTATCATTGTTTGGAAGTAGAGTGACCAAGACAGGATTCTCAAGATATGTTTACATAGAAGTGAAGAAAACTATCATTTTCTAGTGCTCTTAACCCAATTTATATAATTGACAATATTCCTCCATAATACAGCCTTATGATATTGGTCGGGACAACTTGTAACACTAAAACAACCAAGATTTGGTAAGAAAAAGTCTTAGCCAGGTTACTGTATTGTATATTGTTGACAATGCTTTTGGTAGAGTCCAAGATTCCCAGAAGAAAGTTTTGTAGACATTTACGATTGTACCATTATGTTTGCACTTACCTTGAATAGGCAAAGGGAATTCGGTTAGAACATTTTTAAAGGTAAAAGGAACAAACATATTTTTTTAAAAACCCACAAAACTACCCTGTTTAGAGTTCTTCACTTTGTGGTTGGTTCCTATTGAGGTCCTTTATTTTTACTGGCTCAGATCTGACTGGGTTTCCTTTTCATCTGGCATCTGCCCCTTGTTTCTCATGCTCCAAAACCAGAGCCAGAGCCCAGACACTGTTTGGCTCTGAGGTTGGCTCTGTTCTCTTCCTTTGGCAACTAGGCTGGCAGTAGCTGTGTGCCCTTTGGGAACTGCAGAAGAGATGAACTCCACGTGGTTCACTCCACCCTCCATGTCTGATTCATCTGGGCATGAAGGTCGCCTTGGTTTATGCCTGCAGCCAGATTTGGACTGCATAGTGGTCAGGAGAAGAGAAGGGCATGTTTATACTGCATCAGATGCAGCCTGGCTGACTCCCCCCATAAGAGGAGCCCCCACAGCTACTGGTCAGTGAGGGAGCAGCCGTCCTATGAGATGGTAAGCCTTTCTTCCAGCCAGGCTGCAGGTGAAGAGTATCTTTCAGGAGCTCTATGAATGACCTGCTCTCAAGCTGCTGACCCTTCCACACAGGTCCGGTGTAGATTACTTAGTAAAACCCCTGCATAGGTTTTATCACGTTTCCTAAAACAAGGCGAGAAATCAAGGCCCCTCAGGAAATACCTTTGAGAATTGAAGTTGCATTTTGTTTGTTTTGCTTTTACTTTTATTTTCATTATTTACTTTTATTTTTTACTGGGATTGAACTCAGGGTCTAGGTGTTGTCCCATAGCTTTTTTTTTTTTTTTTTTGCTCAAGGCTGGTGCTCTTCTACTTTAAAAAAGCCACTTCTGGCTTTTTGCTGATTAATTACAGATACAAGTCTTGTAGTCTTTTCCTTCCTGGCAATTATAGATTTTCTTCCCTAGGCTGTCTTGGTGCCATGATACTAATATTTCAGCCTACTATGTTACTAGGATTACAGGTGTGAGCTGCTAGCACCCAGCTGCATGTGGTTTTAATAGTAGCCACCATGTCAAGAGATTAAGGAAATGATCTTACAGTTTCTAATTATATTTGCCCAAGTAATGTAAAAAATGAGTTAAAGCACTAGACACAAATAATGATGTGATCACTCCTATAACCACCAACAGCAGGAACTTAAAACTGATCCAGGGACCATGGCCTGCATTTCCCATGGAAATACCTAGGAGATATGATACCTAGGAAATACCTAAGAGAAACCAAGTTATTTTTTCCCTTGGTATTTGTATCCTCAGAACATATTTGATACAAAACTAGCATTCTGAAAAATCTAGACATCCTGCTGGGTGTCAGTGGCTCAGGCCTGTAATCCTAGCTACTAAATAGGCTGAGATCTGAGGATCATGGTTATAAGCCAGCCCAGCGAGAAAATTCCAAGAGATTCTTATCTCCAACAAACTACTCAGAAAAAGCCAGAAGTGGTGTTGGGACTCTAGTGGTAGAATACTAACCTTCAGCACAAAGAGACTCAGAGACAGTGCCGAGGCCCTGAAGTCAAGCTCTTGGACTGGCAATAAATATATAAATAAATAAATACAATAAAAACCTAGATATCCCCTTTGAGTGTTGATTTTTTTATATATTTTGTAAGTGGTGGAATAGATCTTGTCACAATCTTTTATTGATGATTATTATAATTCTCAGTTCAGGTTCCTACTGTGCTAGAAAAGAGAGTATAGTTTATTTTTTGGACTTTTTCCCAAGTACTTTATTAATGTAGAAACACACAATATGCCAGGCAGCATGAAGACATTGACCAGGATGTCCTACAATTTACAATTTCTTCTCCCTCCACCCCCTTTTACTTGGTTAACTTGCATCTCTGGAAGATGATGACTTATTTTATACCTCAATGAAGTTGCTGAAGTTCCCGAAGTTCCCATGTCTTTTAGAACAAACAGATTTGGTTCCATGAAGATCTGTATCCTATTTTCTAATATAGTACATTTTCTTCTGTGTATATTTCTCTACTTGGCCTGGGATATTTAAAATAACATTTTTTCTCATGTGATTCTTCATCCATACCATTAATCCTCTACTACTCATGGAAAGCCATATTGTCCACCATTCTTTACAGTTTAAAAGCAACTATTACTACTGCCTTAAGCAATGCTAGTCTGGATACTAGGTAGGGAAAATAGTCAAGTGAAATGGACTCATTAGAAAACATTAGAAAACCTAGCTCTGGATTAGAATTCATTAATAATTCTCTAATAAAACATAGACAATAATCTAACAGGATCCTCACATTAGATGCCCTGTACTGCATGCCCCATGTCACACAGATGATGTAGAAGTTGGAAACATTTAAGCAAATGCCTTATTTGTTTCTGCCTGAGATGATGAAGAGTTAAATTTAAAGGAGTTCTCTGGCTTTTTGCCATGGACTTAACAGAATTTACCAGTGTTCACATCTATCTCTTCCTCTCATCCTCCATCTTTCTTTTTTTTTTCTTCCTGGATTTGGGTGAAAGTCATATTGAGCTCTCAGTGCTAATTTAATGCTGAAGGGAACTACCAGTACTGATATGGGGTTGCATAAGCTGCCTCTGACTGCTCACTGAGCTCAAAGGGCTGCAGCCCAAACACAAAACAAACAAAATGGGAAAGGAAACACATGTCCATTTTTAATTCCAGGCTAACCACCCTTTGTGTGTATATTCTTTCCCTAAGCCTATGACAATCTCACTTAATATTTTAGCTTGCAGTTCTGAAGAACTGCTGAAGGAAGGAAGAAATGTTAGGGGATCTAGATTCCAATTAACTTCGCCACTGTGGCTGTGTAACTCTGTGTGAATCACTGTTGTTTAGCAAATGAGAATGAGAATCTCCAAGATTAATAAATCTTGCTGAGGTGGCAGCAGACCGGAACTCTGTAGCTCATCCCCCTTCTCTTCTTCTAGGATACTCCTTTCTCATTTCAGTGTGAAAGAAAGAAAAAAAAAAGATGAGCAAAGTAAGGAGTCATGCAAAGAAATATGCTGTTGGTGTTGGCATGTATAATTAATGTTTGCCTTTTTTGGAATATTGATATTACACATTATGAATACATTATGGCTGTTTATTAAAATATAAAATATAATTTATTATTATACCTCTTAAGGATATTACAGGGTGTCTTTGGGAACTGTTTATAGAGACCTTTGTTTGTGGTCTCATTTCAAAGGTAGGATGAAGGACATTTTAAACCAACAATACAACTTAGTTTTTGAATGAAATCACTGTTAAGTATTTTATGAAGAAGCGAAAAGAATTCCTGTGTCTTCCATAATGCAGAGACCTCAGTCCTAAGTGTATTCTCACTCCCAAGGCCATGCAGGGAAAGAGGCTGATCTCTCTCCCCTTCTGTCCTCTCTCCTTTCTCCCTTGTGTCAGTTGTATTCGACCACTAGGAGGGGAGACTGTGATTCTATATCCTCAGATTCCAGGAGAGTGCTCAGTCAAGTCAGGTCCTCCAGGAGCCATTGGCCAGGCTAATGTTCCAGTGGGCTTACTACACAGGCCTGGAGAGAAACTGCTTCCTGCTGCTTCCTGCCTCCTGCAGCAGAGCTCAGAGCCATCCCACAAACCTAACCCAAACCTCTGCTGGCATATCAGACGAAGGCTGGAAACTGCTCCTCCTAACTACTCTGGTTTTGTTACTGAAATTTTAATTTCCTATAGTTCCCATTAGGCGGGAATGTGGTTTGTGCTAAGGAGGAAGCAGTGTGGGCATTCTGTGGGTTTAAAGTTATTTTTGTTTGTATGATGTGAACAGAATGAAAAATTGAAAGTTATGTCATTCTGTTTGGGGAAAACACAAAGTACACAATATAAGAAATGCAGCAGATAGGCAGGAAAGCAACGGATAACCTTCCTTTGCTTTCTTATTTTCCTTTGCCCATAAATATTTATTTAATCCTTATGCAAACACTCTCATACATCTCATGGCAAGGGGGAAGACACCGTCAATATAAATTAATTACCGTTGTAATGAGCATAATGAGTGGGAGTTCAGGGTGTCATGAGAATGCATTTTAGGGAGACTTAGCTTAGTCCAGGGTGTTAAGAAGGACATGTCTGACAGACTCGACCTGAAATTGGGGTTTGAGTGATAAGTGGGAGTTAGCTATGGGCAGACTCGGGCAGATCGGGGCATGGAGAGAGAACTTTACCAGCGAAGGGGAGCCCTGTACAGCAGAACCTAACGTGTTCTAGATACCTAAGGAACAGAAGGGCTGTAAAGGATAAGGGAGAGATGACAGGAGGGAAGCCTGGATGCTTGCAGTAAGTGTAACACTTTTGGTCTTGGAGGGCCATGGAAAGGCTCTGTATTTCCTCCAATCGGGAGAATGAAATATGGCATTGAAGAAGCTTAAAGCGACGGAGTGCCACCAGAGGGACCTTGGCTGCTGTTAGGGAAAAGAATGAGAGTGATTGAGGAGAAGCCTGTTCAGAGACTTTAATTTTTTTTTTTTTTATCAGAGAAGAGGACAGTGGTGACTTGAGAAAGTTTGCAGTACTGGACACAGATTGAATGCTTTGAAGACAGGTTCAGGGGTAGAATCTTGAGAGTTAGTTGAGGAAGGATCTCAAAAAAATACTGCAGCGTTGTCAGAAGACGCTAAGTTTACAACTTAAAACAACTATGCATAGATACTACTTATCAACTGTAATCTGCCAATTACCAACAACCTTCAGGAGTCACATGCTATTATTTCTACTCTATTCTCTTTAAAAAGAGTAAGTAGGGCTGGGCTTTGAAGCCCTGACTTCCAGATGCAAATTTAGCTCCTTTCTCTTGGAGAAAGTAATAGTATATAAATGGAATGGTGTATAGAATTAAACAAATCATCTTCAACTAACCACCTAGATGGTCTTGGGCAAGTTATTGTGTGATTCTGGAAACATTCTCTAAGGTGTCTCAAAGAATTAGGCAAGTCTTATGATTTCATTCTGACTGGAAGGAGTCTAGTCTTAATTAGAAAGCAGTTGAATAAACTACTATATTTAAAGAAAGGCAGTTTTATTATATTGAAGTACATAGAGAAGAAAAATAATTCCTAACAAAATCTCTTTAAGGAGTAGAGCTTGCTGACCTAACCTAATATTTTGGCCAGAGTGAAAAAGAGCCAACTATTGTTTTTGTGATTTGTGACAGCCTCATTTATTTGAACACACAATATAGATAGGCAGCATAAAGACATTGACCAGAATGTCCTACAATTTATAATTTCTCCTCCCCCTTTTACTTGATTTTTAAATCACTAAAATCATAACCCAAAGCTCTTTTTGTTACATAGTGTATGTTCTTTTTATAATTATACCATAGGACATTTTAGTTTAATTAGCTATGGCATTTTGAGTGACTAACATCCTAAAAATCAATAAATAGATTATGATAAAATCTAATTCAAACCAATTTGGAAAATATATTTTTAAAAAGTAGAGGTTAGGACTGCATCCTGGGCATGTAAGGAAAGCCTTATATTAAACGATAGGGGATTTATTAGGAGAAGAAAAAAATGAAGATTTCCATTGGAGAAAAGAATAAATCCAAGAGAAAACATATTTGTGCAGTGACTGAGTTGTGGTATGGACTTTGGCTTGAGTGGAGTTAAGGGTTCATGATGTGCAATGTTGCCTACAAGTCTGGAGATGCAGGGAGAGCTTTGCATGTCATTCTAAACTATGTGTGCTTGATCTGAAAGAAATAAAGGGCCTTTGACTAGGCCAGGAAGGAAGTGACATAAAGGAAATGCTGCTTCTGAAAGACTAATTTGATGCCAAGCTACCATTTGCATACATAATACAGAGTCAGATTCAGGCCTTGCTGTTTGTTTATTACTGATGCCGAGTTATCTGGGTTTTTGCTTGTTTGCATGTGATCTGTAAAGGAATGCAAAGTTTTAAAGTCAACAGAGTTATCAGATGGAAGTTATATATACATGTATACCATTCATATAATATCACTTTTGAAGACCCACACATGTATATTGTATGGGATGACATTAACATATATGATCTGATTAAGATTGAAACATTTATGTTATTAATAAGGTGATGACATATATGTATATATCTCTGTGTGTATATATGTATATATATATATATTTACATATATCATAGTACGTGATGGTTAGGTAGTGTGAGGATAGCTTTTCCTAGATTGCTGGGTTTCCGATGTAGGCCATCTGTTTAGTTCTGTTCTTGTATAATATATAGTGAGAAAATATTGTTAAATAAACCTTGGCATCACTGAAGGAACTTTGAAGTACTTCCCATTACATTCCAAAGCAAAGCATGCTTTATTATATTCTTAGAATCAATGAAGACACAGTTTTCCCTGCATAGTTTAAATAATCGTTTGTCTTAAAAATTTCATTACAAATTAATACATTCATTGTAGAAAAATGGGAAAACACAAAACAGCACAGGAAAGAAAATTTATAAAATCAGATTACACCAGAGAAGCCATTCCAGACTCCCTCCCACACCCAAATTTGTGTATGTGTGTGTGTGTGTGTGTGTGTGTAAATATTGTTTATAAATGTATTTGTGGTTTAGCCTTTTAATTTCACATTATGAAATGTTTTCTTTTCTTTTTTCTTTTTTTCCCCACTGGTCCTGGATACTGTCTCTGAACCTCTTTTGTGCTCAAAGCTAGCACCACTTGAGCCACAGCACCACTTCCGCTTTTTCCAAGTAGTTTATTGGAGATAAGAATCTTACTGACTTTTCTGCCCAGGTTGGCATAGATCCATGATCCTCACAGCTCAGATTTCCTGAGTAGCTATAGGATTAGAGCCATGAGCCACCAGCGCTCAGCTATTTTCTACTTTTAAATATTCACCTACACATTTATTCTAATAGGTCCTCTGTGTCTCAGATCATAATTTAGTTATCAATGTCCTAGTTTTGAAAAATGATTTTAATGGGAAGATACCATATCATCCCACCCAAAAACAACTTGATTTTCCTTTGTGACTATAGTGGTACTTTACAATCTTATAATCCCACATTATTCCACTTAGAGAAACTATGTTGATTTTCTTGCAATAGTTTATGTTATATTACCAAGTCAGTGATATACCCTGGTTAAGGATCCTGTTATCTCATAGCAATCTACACTTTATGAAGTGCTTTCATACACATTAATTCATTTGGCTCCAGACATACTCTGTGCTAAGAGGACTGACCTCTCACAACATGAGCATGGCTTATAATTCACCTTGTGCAGTGCCTTGCTAGCAAAAGATACCTGAAAATACAAGTTGTTTCTGACAGATAATGCTTTGATTATCTTCTTAAATCTCTTCCAGTTTGGGAGTATCATACCCTTTTGCAGATGAAAAAATTGAGACTGTAGAAGGTATGTTCACTTAAATGAGAGAAAATACACTAGTCAATGGTATAGTAAGCCATGGTCTCCTTCCTGGTCCATGTTGATTATGCTTTGCCCTTTGCTGAACTTTGACTCAACCATTATGGAAGGGAGTGTCATCTGGCTCCTGTAGAATTGACAGTGAGAGATAGCTCTGACAAATTTCAAATAGTTTAGAATGGTGACAGTTTAAAAGCACATCTACATTGATCTAGGAATCAAGGCCTCACCTTTGTGCTATTTTTAGAATTTGTAGGTGATGGCTACCCAGCAGTGTTGACTAAACTACTGTGCATTAAAGTTTGTCAACTTTTTCTTCAGGGATTTCAGGTATCTCTTGAGGCTTTGATATGACTGGCCTTTTAAACTGTGAAGCAGGAGCTGGGAAGGTGGCTCAGTGGTAGAGCGCTTGCCTTGCATGCCTGAGGCCCTGGGTTCGATTCCTCAGTACCACATAAGCAAAAAAGAAAAAAGCCGGAAGTGGCACTGTGGCTCAAGTGAAAGAGTGCTAGCCTTGAGCTGAAGAGCTGAGGGACAGCGCCCAGGCCCAGAGTTCAGACCCCACGACCGGACCCCAAAAAAATGAATAAATAAACTGTGAAGCATTTTATGATCCTTCAGAAATAGTACAGCAGATAAAGAAAAAAAAAGATTCAAGTTTCTCGGTTTTCTGTTTCCGGGGTATGTATTCTCCTTCCTGTTGGGTGGATTTCTCAGTGGTCTTCTCTTTGTGGTTCTCCTAAGAAACTTGGGTTAGATTCTTTAGACTGCTTTGTATTTTATTCCCCAGTTTCCTCTTGAATTTATAAGATACATTCGAAGTAGCCCATTTTGTGATCTTCCTTGCTTACTTTCAAAATCGATGTCTCCTCTCTATAGTTATTTTTGGGTTTGTTTTTAGTGTATAAAATGTTTTTTAAAATTTAGAATAGTAAAAATGGAAAAAGAGAAAATAAATCATGATGAAAAACAGATGCAGAAAATTCACCGGACTTTTCTGACCACTTTAACCAACTTGAACTTTTGAAAACACATGGACACCTCATTCCCACTGGTATTCAAAGTCTCTGGTTAGGCAATTCTGATGAAGATGAGGAACAAGATGGAAAAAAAAATGAAGAGTGGTATCAATTCCAAGAAAAAATGGGGAAGGATCAAAGCAAATTGCTTCTTTGGGCTGCCGAAAATAATCGGGAAAAAATTTTTTTAGAAGGCAAGGACCATTACATAGTAGGAGAGCCATTGGTTTTATAGCTAGAAGATCTTTTCCCCAACCCACCCCCAACCTCCATTTGGAGCATATCTTTAGGCTTACACAATTTTGAACCTAGTTTCTTGTCTTTGAAGTTGCCATCACAATATTTGCCATCACAATATTATGCAGGTTAATGAGAATCAAATGAAGCGAAGTACAACAAAAAGCACATATTAAGGTATCTTAATATCATTTAAAGTTAATTACAAACCTCAAACAGTTGTTTGTCTTCTCTACATAGTTATTTTTGTTTTCCTCTTTTGCCTTCAAATATTTCTTAAAGTTTGTTTCTTGCAATAAGGCACTCTCCTGCTTAGTGTTCTTGGAATTGCTCTTTTGGACTCCTACAGAAGCCTTCCATATGTGTCCCTCTCTTTGTCCACCTTAGTGGACAAAGATTTGATCTATGTTAGTGTTTAGATGGAATGCTGTCTAGACCTTTAAATATGCTGTGCTCAGCTCTTTCAACAAACTTACTCTTCATTAATGTCCCTCTTCCAAATTGCCAAGAATTTTTAAGTACTCAAAAAAGACTTGAGTCTCAGTTATCTTCAATGTCAAAACTACAGGGGTTTTCCCCTAATCTATAGTCTCCCATTCCATCCTCCCTCTTGTAAGCAGGTTTCTCATCTTCACTGTTGCATTTCAGGGTCAATTTTCTCCTTTTACTTTTATGCTTATATGAATAGGCCCATAAGGAAGTCTCATTACAGTCTTCGAGGATATTTTGAGATACTGTATCTCAAAATAAGGTGGGACACACAATGAATGCTTGGAGCTTGTCTTATCCCAAATAAAAGGAGATAGTACTATTTTTTCAACTACTTTGAATTCTATTTAGACATTCCCTCTTCGTAGGGGTAGGAATGATCTTACCACATTGGCCTCTTAAAACCGCAGGGAATTTTAGTGGAACATTAGGCAACATGGGATGTGGTTGTTAGGAATGGAAAATCAGCCTGGGGCTAAGGGTATCATGGTGTCCCACAGTCATGGGGGCTTGGCTCCAGCTATGATTTTTGCAGGCCTGGAATGTTGCCTTTTGAAAGTAATTATAATACTACTATCAAATATAGTATGCCTTTTAAAACTTATTAACTTATTTCATGCTAATATTACTGTTAACTTGTTGCAGGTGTCGTTTGAACTATATAGATGTTTAAGTGTCACACTGCTAAAACCTGACTGCTATTAATTGTAAATGCTAAACCATGATGCGCTTTAGGATATACAGAGAAGAGATGATTCACATGGGTATCATTCTGTAAAGTAATTCATCTCTCCAAGAATTCTCTGGCATGCAATCACCTCTTATGGAGGTTTCCTAGCGGCCTTAGGTTTCTGGATTTTTCATTCGTACCTGGTTAACCAAGACACCTCTGGTGGTGAGTCTGGTTTAAATGGGCTTCATGAGATGGGAAGCTGTTTGCATTGATAAGTGGCCAAGAATGGTGATGACAATGACAGTGATGATGGTGATGCTGCTGCTGCTGTTGCTGCATAATGAGAAAAAGCAAGCAATTTTTACCCAGGAAAACCTCTGCAAAGGTAGCTTTTTAATACAAGGGCTCCAGTTGCTGTAGCAGAGAGATTATTTGACATTGAGTGTGAGAGTAAAAAACATAGATGCTATATGGATAGAAAAAAAGTGAGAGAAAGAGACAGGGGGGTTAGATAGGTATCTTTGAGTAAACAGGGTAAGTCTTTCCAGTAGTATTTACCTGGCAAAGATTCTTTTTTTTTCACTTGATACTGTGAGGAAACATCCTTTTAAAAATATTTGTTATACTACTTTAAAGAAGGTGATAATTACAATATACATTTCTTGGATAATGTTTAATTCAGATTTAGTTTAATGTATTTGTACTAGGATAGAAAAAAAGACATTCAGAAGTGAGAAGAAATTACTAACATTGAAAATTAGTAAAATAGAATTACCACCTATCTCATGGGGTTGCTTAGCAGATAAAATAACGTATTTGAAAATTAGAATTAGAGCATCCTATAGGAGTATCAACACTGATTATCATTTCATGTGTGGCTTTGATACAATATCCATTTAATGATATTTTCTTTTGACAGTTTATGATCCTTTTACCTTGAGGATAATGCTAATAAAATTTCACCTGTGATGATTCAGATGAAGAGACTGATATTTAAACTTTCTCGCCTTCCCAAATAAAGATGTGCTTGGTTGTTTATATCACTGTCAATGTTTATTCAACTCTGCTTCTCAGATGCTATATCTCCTCAAGCCTCTGCTTTAAAAGGCTTTTCTTTCCTAGATCATTGTAAACAAGACTTGCCTGTCTGTCAGGGTTTTTTTTTTCTCCTCCAACAACCTACAGCTCTGCAACTGTGTTTGAAGTCTGACTTCAGTGGACCTTTGAAGGCTGGCTGCATCCTTCTGGCTTGTGTCATTCTACTCTATCTCATCATGCAGTTGCTGCTCAGGAATCTTGCTGTCAGTCATTCTTTGTACATGCTCTGCCTGGCTGAGCCATAGATCCAGAAGCATCCTCTCGATGCTGATACCATTCCCTTTGCAGACAAAATACCAACAAATTGGAGCAGTCAGAAAGTTGCTGACATGGAGAACAAGTGAGCTCAGTGACACCAAGAAGGGAAAGACGTGCCATGCTAGATTCGTTATCTCAAGGATAGTTGATTTTATTTGTAACAACTTTTGATGAAGTTTTATGTGAGAATTGGTTAACTCCTTCCTCTGTTCCAGAGTGGCATCCTATTTGCTGTCTAGCCAGTTTCCCAGGATACTGTCCCATGAATATTTTTCCCCTCAAAATTTCCTCTCTTAACTTTACCTCTCATTCCATAAAGAAAGCTTGACTTAGCTCTTAGGTACATTTTCCAACTCCAGACCAGCTGTTCTCTAGAACTGAGGAACTTTCTTAGAATTTTGTTTATGAGAAATGCTCTGTCATTGTCTATGTGGTTTCTATTAGATTTTGCGATATTCCTTTCAGCATATCATTAGGCATATTACTATATAGAAAGTATAAATTTCAGAGGGCACTATTTTTTATTAGTGCATGAAAGTATGGAATAAAATGTTTTAATGGCCATACAGGAACAATACCTTTTCAGAAAGTAGATCCAGGACTACCTGCTAGCACACTTTCTAGGAATTGTTTTCAAATGAAATGATTGTGTTACACCAAGGTTTACTAAAGTCAGTAGAAACTCCTAAACCTAAAATAATATGTTTAATTTTGAGTAGGAACAGTTCTTTCTCTGGACTCTTCCTTCCACAGCATTATTGCCTGATCATTCTTTGGAATAACAAGACATATAAAGTAACAATCTTATAACGGAAACAAAAAAAAAACTAAAATAGCTCAAAGAAGCTTTCTTAACAGATCTTCACAAGGATTTGCATAAACTGACATCTGAGAAACACCACGGTATATGGCATCATAAATCTCTATGAGTACCTTAACCAATGAACCCCTTAGCCAAAAGAAATACCTCAACGAATATGTCAATAACTATGTCTACTAGCATGGTAGTACATTCTCTTAGCTTTGTTTTTATATTCTCATGACCAAATGTGAAAGGAAAGTAGCCTTGAGACCGTATTTTCTTTCTTTTTAACCTTATTTTCTAAGTGTTAGACATTTTGTAGCTGATAAGAATTATCTATTTTTCTCTATCATAATTATTTCAGGTAAAAGGTAACCTAAGTTGCTATAATTCTTCACATATATAGGAGTTAAAAATACTAGTAGGCGTGTGTCTCATAGTGCAATGGAAAGCCTGCCCCCTGATCTTCATAGCAACCCAGAACCCAGGTTGTTGATGTTTCTAAGACCTTACTTTATAATTTTATTCTCAGGGTTCTATCTGTCCAGAAGAATGGGCACATAAAAGTAAGAAAGTGGGTACTAAATCATGTGGTTTCCTTTAAAATCCATGTACCCTAAGACATGTCATAAAAGGGAGTTCTAAGAAGAGGCAAACCATGTGTAACGAATAGAAGTTGCTACGCCAGTAATACTAGTTGTCCACCTGTCATTTGATGGTTTTTTTGTTTTTGTTTTTGTTTTTTTTTGGGTCGGCTGTGGGGCTTGAACTCTGGGCCTGGACGCTGTCCCTCAGCTCTTGAACTCAAGGCGAGCGCTCTACCACTTGAGCCACAGCACCACTTCCGGTTTTCTGGTGGTTTATTGGAGATAGGAGTCTCATGGTCTTTCCTGCCTGGGCTGGCTTTGAACCGCGATCCTCAGATCTCAGCCTCCTGAGTAGCTAGGATTACAGGCGTGAGCCACCAGCGCCCGGCTCATTTGATGGTTTTTTTTTTTTTTATCATTATTAGTTTTTTTAGTTGGGAGTGGTGCTTGGATTCAAGACCTAAGCACTGTCCCTGAGTTCTTTCACTCAAGGCTAGTCGTCTACCACTTTGAGCTCCATTTCCACATTTAATTAATATTAGAGAATTTTATTTATGTCTGTGATGTATACTATATTCTGAAATCTACAAAACAAATATTCTTAATCTGCTTACACTTCTTTCAACAACTCTATTTGGCTAAGTAGCTTAGCAGGTCAAAACATTTTCTCTTGATATGAAAAGCAGGACAAGGACCAACAAGTTGATAGTTGGATCCCTGATGCCTGGTCATTCTTACCTATACTGAATTGAATTGATATATATATCATACATCACCTTGAAACTCACTACCCTATTATCAACTGTTAATGCCTCAGCCATCTCAAAGTCTATAAACTATAAAAGATACAAAAGTTGGTAGACCTGGGAAGTTCTGTGCTAATCAAAAATATATCTGACCTCGTGGATAATTAATTTTCTGTATGATGTAGAGTTAGATTAGGTGATTCCTATGGTCTTGCACAGTACTAAAATGCTGTAAAATAATGAGAGTAATTGGATATTATTTTTTAAATTATTTGGCTATAAGATTTACTAAACACCAATGATGCTTAAGATGCTAGGCTAAATGTTAGAATACAGAGATAAAATCAAAGAGCACCTATTTGAGTGTAACCTATATTTAATATCAGATCCTTATTAATCAATGCATACTTTCATTGATTTCTGAATTAAAATATGGATTTATTACAGTAATATTCAAATAATTGATAATGCCCTTTAATAAAAAATCTTGAATTATTTTCCTAATCTATCTTTTCCATGTATCTTAACTAAAACTGTCATATGTCCATCACCCATGTTTTAGAAAGATAAATAAAATATTCTTTCACTGAAAAGTCCCTTTTTCTAATTATTTCTAACAATTTTTTTCAATTTTGTCTTTTTCAAATTAAAAATAGCTTTTGATCAAATTTTATAATGCTGTTTTTTCCATAATCAACTCTGAACTAACTTTAAGCTCAACTACTGTTATTTGGGTTGATTTTTAACTGGTTATATGACAAAGAAAATTTGGAAAACACCCAAGTAAGACTTATAGAAATTTATATTATGTCAAAATTTTCTGCTTTTTATGTATGATGGCATTTTCTCTGAAGAAGTTTATAACTGCAATAGAAAATAGTATGCCTATTGATTATTTGTTAGTTACCCAAACAAATTGACATGCAAAGCTTTGTAAATCCTTTTAGATAAGGATGAATGTAAATTAAAATCTAATTAATGAAGAGGCATATAAAGACACCATTGCCAGTTCAAAGGGATATATATGTGTGTGTGTGTGTATATATATATATATATATATATATATATATATATATATATATATATAAGACATTCCTTGGTCTCTTTACCACAGACCTTCATCAAACAAAGAAATCTTAGGCATTATTACAACTGATTAAAGTTAATTAGATTAGCTATTCTTTCCAAAGTGGATACAATTATTATTTTATTATAAAGTAAGATTTGTAAAGAAAGAAAAAAAAAAACAAAGTGCCATGTATAAACAGCAGGACTGAGCAACCTGTTATCTGCAGCCCCCATCCTTACTGTTAACAAGCCTTTTATCTTGGAAGACACTAAACATCTGGGATCTAAACACTGACATCTATTAGTTACAGTAGTTTCCTTTTACCTTCCCAAGCAATCTGATAGATAAACCTCCAGGAATCCTCCAAAATTGGGTCTTTAATTGACCAAATGAATGTCTGTCTCTCTTTTTCAATCTAAATTGAAGAGTGCCTTTGCTGCTGTGAGGTGAGATGCGCTCTGGGAAAGATATTCTAGCTGCAACTCAAGTGCTCACTTCAACATGGCCTTACAATCTCTCTCCAATCCATTCTGTCCATCAAACGTCTGCCAAAACGATCCTTTAAAAACCCACATCTGTCTTCAAATAATCCATCCCCCAGCCATCTTTACCTTGTCTTGAACATCACCTGTGAAAGGATTGATAAGAAAACAGTACTCTCAGATTCACCATGCAAGGGGTTCCTTCTTTGAAAACCTGAACTATTATCTCAAGCAATAACAACTACTACTCTGTCATCTCAATCTTGAAATCTTAGGTCTCCATCCAGTTCTAATGGAAAATTCATTCTTTTAAAAAATATTGTAAAGATGATGATCAGGGGCGTTACAGTTATGTAAGTAGGGACATGAGTACATTTCTTTTTAGACATTGTTACCCCCTTCTCATGTCTCCCCCCTACCACTCCCCACTCTGCTTCCCCCTCCCCACAGCTTGTAAAATTCATTTCCAATATAGTGTCTAGTCAGTATCATTGTAGCATTCGTTCATCCTTTGTCCTGCTTTTTCTGTGATTCCTTTTCCACAGATCAGATAAGCTTATAGGCAGGACAGAAAGGGTACAGAAAACCAAAACAGAAAGGAAAAATAGAAATAACCGTATAATAAGATGCTCTTGTTTTCAACTTTTGAAGTTCATTTTGATAGGCTTCATTATATAAGGTCCAATGCATTTAACAATTGGGCTACTGTGATCCCCTGCTAAGAATATCATAGACATATTTTCTAGGTATTACAAATGAGAGAAACTATGCAACCAGTATTTCTTTGGGGCTGGCTTGCTTCACTTAATATAATTTTTTCCAGGTCTTTCTATTTTTATTTACCTCTGTATGAGTGACAGTCTATAGCCAACCGTGAATCTCTTCATTCATCACTCCAATAATTATTGAACTGTTGCAATAAATCAGAAAAAGGATACACATGCTGGGTAACTTGGTAATGAGCATGGGGTTTCTTTTTCTCTGGGAAAGTCATCGCAAAAAATTAGAGAGATAGAAAATAACCAAATGTATAAGATCATTTTCTGACTCAAACAGGTACAATGAAGAAAATCAAGCAGAGAAATGAGTGGATAGCACACTTAACACACTATTTCTAATAGTCCTTTCATCTGACCTACCCCAATTTCAGCATGTGTCAAAAATATTGGCCATGCCTAAGAAAACTGAGTAGAGGAATAAATAGCTAATGTCTATATTGTCATAATTTACTCATCAGAAAATGAGTTTATCAAGGAAATATTAAGGTCCCATAGCCTGTGCAACTTTATTCTTCCAAATTTGTATTCAATCGTGTTCATATTGAGTGATATTTAAATTTCTCTTTGTTTGAGCAATTCATTCATTAAGTCACAACCAAAGTTCACATAATCTTTAAAATACTTTTTAACAAGATGCCAGATGGAAAGGTGTCATAAGGTTACGTTTTTTTCTGGAGTTTTGCAGAGTTCTTTCTCTGGATTCAGTGGTAGAGTCTATGTTGTCTTTTAAACACATTTGTGAAATGTGAAATTTTAATGCTGAATGACTATACACTATACAGCTTTTCCGAAGCTAAATGAACTAGAAATTATAATTCATATTCAATGACAATATTGAAATTTAACATATTTCAAATGAAAACAATTTATATTCATTTAGAAAACCAAATCCAATTAAAACTAAGCAATTGGGTAATGTTTTCATAAAATTCATTAAGTCATAGTCTTTCATTAAAATATTCTATACATTTTTAATACAAAGCAAAAGACAGAAGGAAAGAGATAATAAAACAGCAGATGAAACTAATTAAAAATACAGAAAAGGGTACAGAAAAAATTCTCTGGATAAAATCAGCATAATGGCAAATCTTGGCAATTTCAATAAAAATTAGAAAATAAAATATGCAAAACTATAAACAATAAAGGGCTACAGCTATTGATTATAAGATTCTAATTATACAAAATTTACTTTGCAAAGTCCATTTTGACAAGTTAAAAATTCAAATAAATAAAATGGTCTTAAGTTATAACTACAAAAATTAACTTAAATTTTAATCAATAAGTATTGAAAAATAGAAAATAAATTGACAAAGAATAATCTTTATAATAGGTTTTGTTTTACATTGGGTTTGCAGGGAGGTTATTTGAAAATTGTAGGGAAGACCCAATTCTTTTATTACCTTTTGAAGTAAATATATTGGGTGGTTTGCAACTAATTTATTTACTGAAATATGAGAGATTCAAGGAAGAACTGAAATACTATAATTCCTTAGAAAGGCAAAATCAAAGTTCAACAAAATCAACACTGAAAATAGTAGGATATAGTATGGCCAAGGGAAAAGTGGTGGAGGAAGGAAGAGAAGAGGGAGGAAATGGAGTCAAAATTCCATGCATTTCCTATGAAATTAACAAGAGCAAGGGAAGGGGTGGTTGGAGGAGAATATTGAAAGGGATAAAATTGATCATGATGTATTGTATTTGTAAACTGCTTTGTTAAATAGCAATCCCTTTGTATAACGACTTAAAGATAATTTAAAAAACAAAAAGCTAGAATTATGAGAAATGCTCTACTTACTGTTATTAATGCGTACAACGATATTACTTAGAAATAATACAAATGTAACAAAATACCATATAATTCTCATGCATATCTAAAATAGTTATATGAGAGTTAGAATGGCTATTTCTTATAAAGTGGGGTGGGAAATGGAGGAGACAAAACCAGTTATATAGGGGGAATAAATTGAAGAGAGGTATTTTATAATATGTTAAGTCCAGTTTAAGACAAGGTGCTCAGTTTTTTTCCTTTATTTCTGTATGTGTATAAGTACGGGAATTTGAACTAGGACCATTTTGCTCCTTCTTGGTTGCTTTTCTGAGGATAGGTGCTCTACCAGTTGAGCTACCTCTCTAGTTCAGCAAGTTGCCTAGGTTGGTTTTGAACTCTCCTAAGAGCTCAGCCTCCTGAGTAGGTAGTATTAAAAGCACGAGCCACTTGTGCCAGCTAAAGTAGTATAATCTTGAAAAGCATTAAAACACTAAATTGTATGTATTTCTATAAAAATAAATATATGAGATAATTATATAAGTGGGTTTTTCTTGCTCATCTATTCATATATATTTATATATGTATATTTATTCACACACACATATATATGATACCTATATGATAAAAATATCTAAAAAGTAGAAAATAAAATATCAAATCAAGATAAAAGTGTGTTACCATAAAGAATTTATCCTCAAAGTTTATTAATGCAGAAATTTTTCTTTCTTCTCTTTTTTCATTTTATTTTATTTTATTTTTTTGTGAACATACTGTACAGAGGGGTTACAATTACATGGGCAGGATAATGCTTACATTTCTTATCAAGCATTGCATCCTCCTCCTTTGTTTACCCTTCACATCCCTTCCCAGCCTCCCCCCTCACCCCCCCACCCCCAATTCTCCCCCCCCCCCCCCCCCGCACCAACATTGTAAAGCTCGTTTTTGACATGACAACTTGTACTTCTCATTGTTGCAACAGGTCCACCTGTATCCTTAAACGACTTGTTTTTCCCCATCTCCTCCACAAGTTATACTGCCATCAAATATAGTGAAAGCAGGGGTTATACTGTGGGGGAGGAACATACAAAGCAACAAAGAAATAATCTTATAAATGTGTTAGAAACAAATGCATGAAAGAAAAAAAACATTAAAATACATATCTAAGGGTTCATTTTCCTAACATCACATTATCTGACCTTTTCTGCTTGACTCATACATATACTAGATATTGCAAATAAGGGAAACCATGGGACCTATGGTTCTTTGGGCCTGGCTTGTAGACCATAAATAAAAAACTTTTATTTTTATCTCAACAAAGTGTGAAAATGAGTTTAGGGATACTGGAGAGATATAAAATTATTTATTTTTATATAAAAAATGAATAGTGAGGTGCCAGTGTGTCACATTTGTAATCCTAGCTATTCAAGAGTCTGAGATCTGGAGGATTATGATTCAAACCTCCGAGGCAGAAAAGTTCATGAGATTCCATCTTCTAAATAACCAGGAAAATGCTGGACCGGAGTAGTGACTCAAGTTGTAGAGAACTAGGCATTACTAAACAAGCCAGGTAAGTCTGAGGACCTGAGTACCACCAAAAGAAAAATGAAGTTGAATATAAAGATGGAAAACTTATGAGTTACTAGGAACAACAGCTTCTCATCTATTACTAGCAATAATTCTTTAGATATTTCACTGTGTGTGAAATATTTATTGTATTTAAGAATCAGTACTTTTATGAGATGGAAAGGAATTATGGTATTGGATGGTCATAGTAGTTGTGCAACATTATACATACGTTTAATGTCCCAAACTACATATTTAATGAAAGTGTATTGAACTCCATATTGAGATAGTGATTTTTTTTTTGTCAGTCATAGGCTTGAACTCAGGGCTTGGGGGCTATCCCTGAGCTGTTTGCTCAAGGCTAGAACTCTACCACTTTGAGCCACAGTTCCACTTCCAAGACAGTAAAATTTAACTACTTTATATTTAACTACTTTAATATCAAAGCTTTCTCTCAACCAAGAAAGCACAAAATATAAGAAAAAATGACAAATATTTTTGAATATGATGAGAGTCTTTACAGAAAATCATTTTCATGAAAATATGACATCCTAAAGAAGACATAAATCCTTGCACACAAGTGTGAAGGTATGTCACTGTTCAATGGATACTGTAAATATGTTACATTATCTTAATTTGTTTTACAAATCTTTCATTTCCAACAAGATTCACAATTTATAGAACATTCCACAATTATTCAAATGTTAATTAGATAATTAGGAATAATAAAAGGCTATGGTAGCTGAATGCAGAATACTTAACATGTCACAAACAGTGTACTAATCTTTAATAGTGTTAATTCACTTCTCACAAAACCTTCATGAAATAGATATCTCACCAACCTTTACTTATAATTGAGGAAACTAAACATTTTTTTGTCAGTCGTGGGGCTTGAATTCTGGGCCTGGGCACTGTCCCTCAGCTCTTCAGCTCAAGGTGAATGGTCTACTGCTTGAGCCATAGCACCAGTTCTGGTTTTCTAGTGGTTTATTGGAGATAGGAGTCTCATAGACTTTCCATACTCTAACTGACCTCTGAGGATGTCCACTTTTTAGGGATGCAAGCCGTATGCTTTTGGAATTTATAGAGCCCTATCAGGGGACCAATTTTATTCAATATTTTCAGTGATCATCTGGGGAAATCAGGGAAGAACCTTGAAGAAGTTATTAAATACATTCTGGTGTTTTGAAATACTATCTCTGTTCAACAGATGGTAAATGCATTCAGAGGTCCTAGTTGTAGTCATTGAGGGACTACTGTATGCCAATCATTATGTTCCGGGAGCAATCGCACTGCTAAGATATGCAGGAGATCATGAAACTCAGCATAAGATGCCCAATGATCTGGACTGACAGTCAGCCTAAAGGCACTGGGATCTGCAGGAATTCTAGCAAAAGAGAAACTTTGTGAGGGGATTGATAATAGAAACGATCATGAATTCCGCTTCTGTCTGACAGTTAGCATTACATTAGAAAACCAAATAGAGTATGCATACATTTTAAGGATACAAACTGGGCACTCTGGGATCATTAACTTATAAATATGCAGTTTGGCAACAGTTTACAATTTAGTTCATAATCATGCTCCTCTAATGAACACTATAGCAACTAGATCACATCCCAATTCTAGAACATATTTAATGTGATCATTTCACAGGGAACTGAGATTAATTGTGATGAATTTCAGCACAGATATTCCAAAAATATCAAAGATGCTATTCAGGAACTTCACTTCAGGATCTGCACAAAGGAAAAAGGGCAACTTCAGTAGTTACTTTTTGGTTTGTATGTGGAGGTGGTATGGTTTAGAAAGCAGATGTTAGCAAGAAGAGAAAAAACCTGCAAAGCAAGGAGTAAGGTGGGTAGCATACATAGTAGCACAGATTAACTCCTCTACAAACAGAATTCTAGAGGGACTTTTGCTTGCTTGTATTAAGCCAAAGCAAGGTATATGTAATGAAAGAAAAATGTACCAAGCACCCAGGAATAGAAGTTCATCTAGTCCTCATTTTCAGCTAGTTTCCATCTCTGCATCCACATAACCCTGGAGGGAAGCACTGCAGGGAAATGTAAACAGTATTTGCTTGGAAAACAGGGACTCAGCATTTAAGTGATCTAGTTAAACCACACACCTTAAGAATAGTTCAGTAGAGGAGACAGACTTTGCAATCACCTCTGACACTGATCCCCTTCCCCCAACCAATGATGATTCCTAGCACAAGGAAGCACAGGCAGATCACAGCACATGATAAGGGTTGTGGGCTATACACATGTATCCTAGGCTTCCTTGCTGACCCCATTGACACAACCTCCCATTGGCCACAAAGCCATCACAAAGAAATGCCTGATACCTTCTGAAACGTATTTGAAATATACCGGTCTAATCCAATACAATTACATGAAGACAATAAGATGATCTGTCCATACACTCAGCTCCTAGGGAGATACAATAACAATAGCTACAATAATGTCTCCCATTTACAAGCATATTCTCACCATGTTTCAACTTAAAGGCAACTTAGAACCAGATACAAGTAGATGCTTCCCTTGAGTAGCTTGGCAGCAACACTAAGAAGCAGAACAGAGAGACAACTCAGATTCTATATATTACCCATACTAGAAGGATAATAAGCTGGAAAACAATGAATTTACCTAGATACACTGAATAGAGGTCATCACTGGGGCATGTAACTATACTGTAGGCATTAAATTGAGCTGCTTTATCCTTAGTGGTTCAGTACATTCATTTACTTTTTGTTAATATAAATTTAAACTAATTTTTATATTTTTACCATTCTATATCCCTTTTTGTTTAGAGGGTCAATTGTTATTTTTATTTTTCTGATGTGTGATATAGATGCATAATATTCAAAATTGTCATTTCTTTTCATCTGAGTTAGTAATGTTTTATTGTCAAAATAAATGGATTTTCATTGTGATCTTTTAAATAAGGTTAATACCTTTGACATGTTTTCATGTTATGAGAGACATTTAAAAATCTGTAAATTCCTATTTCATTTGAAATATATTTGCCATAAATAGTGAACTAACTTCCCTTTACCAAACTGGCCACTTAATAATCCCTAATAATATATTCATCTTGAAGAAGCTTTCTTTTCCTACTGACTAATTATGTTACCTGTGCCATTTAATATATTCTTAAACATTACAGGCTCTGTTACTAGATGAATTATGTTGTCTTTGCATTGCCTAAAGATTTTCATACTGGGATAAAACTCCTGCCATCACTACACCCATCATTGACCTCACTCACTATCACCATAACTACCATCACTAACCATTATCACCTCCATCACCATCATAACCACCATCACCATCATCATCATCATCACCATCATCATTAGCACAACAAATCATCATGATCATCATCACTACCACCACATCATCCTTACCACCATCACCATTGCTACTGCCAAAACCATCACTACAACAGTATCCATATCACTACCACCACCACCATCACTGTAGTCACCATGACCATTTAAAGAAAATAGAGAACAGGAATGGTTATGATCATGGACCCTGGATTTACAAGCTGCTGCTTTTAGGAATTTATTAGTTATTTAAGTTTGTGCAATTTATAAAATATTTAGGTTCTAGCTGGGCACCAGTGGCTCATGCCTGTAATTCTATCTGAGAAGGCTGAGATCTGAGGATCACAGTTCAAAGCCAGTAGCTTTCTTTGCTTTCCTTATGAAAATATTAAATATCCGAGAATAAAACATGGAATTAACTCAATGCTATCTTTCATATTTGAAGCACATAGAGCAAGTTTGTCTTTTTGACTCTGATCTCACTGATAATTTCTGCTAATTTAAGGCATTGGGCAATATTTGTACTGTAAGGCTGAGTTCCCTCATTGTCCATAAGGTTAAGAAACTCCCCAAGGTTAAATATTGAAGGAAGAGTCTTTAAGCAACATTAATAGCTCTCTTAAGTATCAGATTAATCTGAAGATTGTAAAAATATGTCAATCTAATGCAAACTTATAGGCTTTGTGTTAGAATTCAGGTTATAACATGAAATGAGAGGAGACGGTAATTTGGTGGATTGTCTTCTGCATTAACAATGGATTCTAACCTTCATTTGCAGAAGTGAATTATATAAGCATTTTTCTTGACATTTTGGAGAATTTTAAACATCTGCTTTTCAAATTTATTTAGCCTTAAGGATATGCTTTCAGTGCAGGCAACTCAGATATATCTGCCTAGAGCTACTGTAGACAGTTCTTGAGATCCTTGAACAAAGAACAAGTGAGCAAAGAATGAATTAACAGTCACCTAAAGAATGCTTTAAGGTGTGAGATTCCTTTAGATGTGAGGGTTCACCTTGAATATTTGGATTGACCTTGTGTTTATAGGGGTACATAATCATTATTACATGATTGGCTGAATATGAAATGAAAACCTAGAGACAGATTGGACTCTTTTTGCATAGAGAAGAGATTCTGAACCTGAACCCTGGAATGGAATAGCCAATTGCATCTGGGTTTATGGAGTTTTTTACCTTAAAATCCTTTGGGGAGATGATGCTCCTAACCCCATTTTCTGAACATTGGCTCTGTCTCTCTAGAATAAAGCTCATTCACAGTGTGAGACACCAAGACTTTATAGGTTAACTGGATGATATTAATGAAAGATATTGATTTAGATTTTACTTGGATTCATATGTGGCAATTGATTTATGATAAGACAAAGCAGATAGAGTCCTCAATATCTCCTTTTTCTCTCCCCAAAAGGACTTTTTATTGGTTATTTTTGATAGATAATATGAGATGGAGATTCTCCCAATAGGAAAAATGGATTCTTTTCAATTGGGCATTATTCAATATCAACCATGAACTGCAGAGTCTACATCATAATTCCCAAATAAAAGTCTCTAATTTATGTGTAACCAAATATAGTATCTGTAATGCAAGTGAAGAATTTCTAGCTAAACCTTTGAGTCTGAACAACACTAATTCTGGGACTTAAAAAAATAACAATATTCTAATATAGAAGTAGGGAACAAGAGGAATATTAGCAGTCCAACTCAAGGAATTTCAGATCAGCAGCTAACTGACCATAGTGTGTCACTCAGTTTACACACCTGACATTACCTTCAATTGTAGTGAGATGACAGAAACATTAGAGTTCAGTATAATTATTTTTCTCTCATCTTTTGTTAGTGTAGTTAGAGCCCATGTTGGAATTATACATTATAATACTGTACCTTATGTCTGTCTCACAAATACTAAACATAAAGCAAACCAATTTATAGAAAAAAGGATATAAAGAATAAAGTGTTTTTTAATTTAAAATTAATTTTTTATTTTTAATATATCTTTTCTATTTTATTTTTTTAAATTGTTACTATAAAGGTAATGTAGAGGGGCTGGGAAGGTGGCTCAGTGGTAGAGCGCTTGCTTTGCATGCCTGAGGCCCTGCTTTCGATTCCTCAGCACCACATAAGCAAAAAGAAAAAAGCCAGTAGTGGCACTGTGGCTCAAGTGGTAGAGTGCTAGCCTTGAGCTGAAGAGCTGAGGGACAGCGCCCAGGCCCAGAGTTCAGGCCCCAAGACTGGACCCAAAAATAAAAAATAAAAATAAAGGTAATGTAAAGAGGGGCTACCATTATGTAAGTCAGGTAAAGAGTACATTTCTTTTTGGACAGTGCCACCCCTATCCTTGCTCTCTCCAGTTTTTCTCTTTTGTCCTCATCCACAAGTTGTATAGTTCATTTAAAAAATTTTTTTTTGCCAATCCTGGGGCATGGGTGCTGTCCCTACACTTTCATGCTTAAGGCTAGATCTCTACTTTTTGAACCAACAGGGCTCTACTCTCAGCTTTTTGTGGTTAATTAGAGATAAGAGTCTCAAGTACTTAGAACCACAATCCTCAGATCTTGAACTCCTGAGTAGCTAGGATTACAGGCAAAACCTGATAGCTCAGGTGGAAGGGTATATTTTATGAAAGATCTTCTAAAGTAGAAGGTTGGGGTTTTTTTTTGGGGGGGGGTTGGTCGTGGGGCTTGAACTCTGCATGTTGGGGCTGTCTCTCAGCTCTTCAGCTCAAGACGAGCACTCTACCACTTGAGCCAGAACACTACTTCCAGTTTTCTAGTGGTTTATTGTAGATATAAGAGTCTTAGGGACTTTCCTGCCAAGGCTGGCCTTGAACTGCCATCTCAGCCTCCTGAGTAGCTAGGATTACAGGCGTGAGCCACTGGCACCTGACTAGAAGGTTTTTAATTATTTTAATTCTTAAATATTTTCTTAAAACATATTAATACCCTATCATTCCAACTGCATTAAAAATTTCCCAAGACTGTATCACATACACCACAAAACCACTCATTGTGTTAAAAAAATCAGCTATGAGGATCCTTTTCAAATTACAATAGCAATTCTATGTCTTATAAGAAAAGGAAGGTTATCTACGAAGGACAAGGTGATTCTTGGCTCTCATTCACCCCCCTGCCACATTAGTCAAGACTTACATTCCCTATACATTCCCTCAAGATGATTTCTTTGTTGCTTTGTATGTCCCTCCCCCATGGTATAACCCCTGCTTTCACTGTATTTGATTTTGGTATAATTTGTGGAGGGGAAGGGAAAAAAACCAAATCGTTTAAATAGGGATACAGGTGGACCCATTGAAACAATGAGATGTACAAGTCGTTATGCCGAAAAACAAACTTTATAACTTTGGTGGGGGCGGGGGAAGGATCGAGTAGGGGTATGGGAAGGGATGGAAAGGGGAAACAAAGGAGGAGGCAACCACGCTTGATAAGAAATGTACTCGTTATCTTGCCCACGTAATTGTAACCCCTCTGTATGGTATTTTCACAATAATAATTAAATAAATAAAAATTTAAAAAAAGAATCAGATACCACATAAAAATAGCATTCCTTCTTTGCTGTTAAGTATCTGATAAAAATGGTACCCATGATTGACTGTTTCCAGGTTTTCTGAATGGAGCCACAGTTAACAAGGATGTTCTCACGTTTTTGTCAACTGTACTCTACTTATGCCTCTTCCTGCAAGGGTGAGAGATTGCAAAATTGGGATATCTGGTCTCAGGAAATAGATGGATTTTTGCATGTAAACATTTTTTGTAAAGAAGCCTTGTGGTTGGTTTTTGATTGGAATAACCTCCTGCATATCTGTTGTTTATGAGACAAATTCTCCTCTGTGTGTTTCCTCCTCCATATCCCATTATGAGAATAGGAATTAGCCTCATGCTCTCTCTCAACACTGAAGTTTCCCCACCATGGTAGTTATAAAAACAGCATTACTTAATATTTTCTCTGATCGAATACTCCAATGGGAGCCCTGGATTCGTACTGCTTGGCTTTGTTATTTTTCAAACCCTTAGGCTAAAAGCCATTTGCCTTAACACTTAGGCAAAACCAGGCTAAATGTGAAATATAGAATAAAAATCCCAATCTGTCAATTCAGATGGCATTCACCTCGAGGAAACATTGGAATACTTTAATCTTTCTCCAGGCATTTAAACAAGGTACATACACACTAGTGACACTTTATATTTCTTGCTTCCTCAGGAGAAATTTGGGTTCCATTAAATAGAACCTGAGGACAGATCTGAATCTCTGTTAAAGGCAAATGCACTTAGGAAGATGAAGGAATTATACATAATGGGCTGCTGGATGTAGAAAGGGTTTTTTTTTTCTTTTTTTTTCCTGATCAACATAGCTTAATCTTACTCTTCTCTTGTAGCCTGTTGATGATGTATTAAATTTAACCTACTCGTTCATTTTCTTGGAGTGTATCCTCTCCTGTTCATTCAATAACTCCTAGATGTCTTAGACATCTGTCTATTTAGCTAGATACGATTTCTCTGACCCTACCTCATTTGAAGTGTAGCCTGTTCCTACCATTCTCTTTCAATTCTTAATCTTCTTTTTCATAAGTCTGCTGGCTTAATACCTAAACTAGACTGTCAGCATTGTAAAGACCAAGGTTGGGTCATTCCTAGACCTCTCCATCATAGTTATCAATAGTATTTAACACAGACTTACCTCTGTCTTCACGATAATATGCACAATATCCAAACCAACATTGCTTTCAACAACTTCTGGCCCATGCCTGAAAGAGATGATCTAAATGTATTTGAATTTGAATGAGTGAATAATTATGTAACACTTTTTACTGGGTCTGTTTGTGGTTTAATCATATTACATCTTTCCTTTCTGAGTACTTCTGTGTCTACTCTTAATATTGCATCTTGTGATGGAAAGTGCTTGGTAATTACTCATTTAGTTGAACAAAACAATGAATAATGGAGTTGTGCAGGTGCCAAGGATTGCTAAGTCCTCTTTCATTATTGCCTCTCATGGCCCTGATCTTCACTGTCTGCTTCAGGAAATACATTCCTTTGGCTTCCTATTAAATACAGTGACATGACTTCTGTATCTTACATCCACTGAAGACTGACGAGTAACTAAGAAGCCAGAGAATAGACTTTTCATGACACAAGTCTATCTGTGATGTGATCAGACTATCCCTATGTTTTGCCTTCTTTTCATGGTATATATATTTCCCACATTTTAAACTTAATCTCTACATGATAATGATGTCACTGTCACTGGATACAAGCTACTTTCCAAGACAAGCCTGCAAAAAGACTTATTGATGATTACAAGAAAGCATGATCCAGAGAGAATGATCTGGATTATTTTCTAGAATGTTATGAGTATTGCTACAATATACCTAGTACTAGTAGATTATTATTTGTGGCACTGTGATGTGATTATGAATGTATCTCCGATGTTATATGAAAGGACATTTTTAAAGTAATTTTTTTAAAAGGCTTGTGCTTGGAAGAGTTCACTGGGCTAAAAATGAGTACATTTTTACTTATATTGACTTTAGGAACTGTGCTATCTCAACCCTGGCAGTTAACCTATTTCCTGCAAATTATATTTCCCTTGTGATGCTAAATTAATGATTGTAACAGTGCTGAGAATGAACTATTTCAATAGAAGATATTTCTGAAATGCAAAGTGTTATTGTTACAGTTTGTGCTTAGATAGATACATGTTCACTTTCTGTCTTGGCCATGATTGTTCAGGGATGGCTAAACCTCAGACTGAAAGTTTAGATAATGAAATGAGATATTTTCACAGTTTCTCAAATGTAAGAAACTCCAAGTATTCAGTCTCAATGCAAACACAAATTGGGTAGCAAATATATATCCAAATACACTGTCACCTGATTTGCAGCAGGAGGCTTTGGCAGATGGTAGAGACAGAACTGCCTGTTCTGTTCTCTCTCTGGCTACCTGGTGTGCAAGCTGCAAGGACGATGAGATTCCCAATTTTATAAAGCCTTGATCATGCAAAAATCAAAATGACAAGTAAAATCTACTTAAATCAAGTTGATTTTATAATACAAGATATTTTACATCCATAAAAAATGCTGTAGCTTGATTTCTTCTGTAAACCTCTTCGTGGTCTACCACTCATCATTTATCACAGTAATTAATCACTCCTCCTTTGTGTTCATACCTGTTTTATGGACATACATTTTGACTTCTAATTAGATTATGGCCTCATGAAATAATGGCCATTTTTTGGAAGAAAAAGAAGTGCTTCTTATTATTCAACATTTTTTAAAATGTATGTGCTGGTTCTGGGGCTTGAATGCAGAGCCTGGGTACTCTCTCTGAGCTTTTTTGCTCAATGATAGTTCTGTACCACGTGAGACAGACCTTCACTTTTGGCTTTTTGGTGAGTAACTGGAGATGAGTATCACAGACTTTCCTGCTCAGGCTGGCTTCAAACTATGAGCCTCAGATCTCAGCCTCCTGAATAGCTAGGATTACAGGCATGAGCTAGTGACCACAATCCATGATCCAACTCATTTTTGACCCTTAATAATCTGCATTAAATTGTTAGCTCCTACAAGATAGTAAAATAAAGAATTTAGGGCACACAACATTATAGCAGATCTTAAATATCAATTTCCTTAGTATTTCTCATTTGGGTAAAATCTTTATATCTATGAACTGCCTTTACTATGTCTCCATCAGCAGTGGATAAACATATTTCAAAGAAAAACTGGTGTCACACACAGTCACTCCAGATAACATCCATGTTTTCACCCCAGTCCTCTTTATTTATTTGAGAGGGGGTAACTTTTTCAGGAGAAACATATGTTTGCAGAAACTGTTTTTCACTGTCTTGTTCTACAACCCTAGAGGCGAAAACGCCAAAGCTACATGTACTGTTCTTTTTTTCTCCCCACAGAATGCCTTGCTGAGAAAAGGTTTTCGTATACTGATATGTATGCTAACATTCCTCCCCAAGGAGCATAGTAAAAATAATAGTGTATGAATCCAGAGCTGCCACAAACCATGCCAACATTAGTTTCTCTCTTTTTAATCTGCTTGCATGTAAGCCATCTATCTCAGCTAATTATCCATCTAGCCACATGAACACCCTGAATAGAAAACACACATTAGTGTTCTCTTACAGGTATCACTGTAATTATGTTATATAGCCCCCATAGTCTGTACTAGAGATTGGCAATTTCTGAAGTGTGCTTCAAACAACACTCTTTGTGTAGGAGGTTAATGGGTATTACTAGGAGAGCAGCTTTTTATGGTCTGAGATATTTGGAACAATTGTAGGCTTTGGGGCTGAGTTAAATGTTTAACAGTTTCTTTAGCTCTGAGGGGTTGGATATCCTATGATGAATTAAAATAGTATTAAAAATCTTTACAAGGACCATATATTATACAGTCATCTATGAGGCTCACTGAAGTATAGGAAATTTTCCCAAAGAGTCCTGTCAAACTCAAATTTCTTGCGATATGCCTCAAGAAATACTTCAGTAGATTCATTTTGATTATGTCACCCTACTACTAAGCAAATAAATGAAGTCTAAGCATGCCTCTTAATTGCAAAATAGCTAGAAAAATACTTATTTTAAATATATTGGAGAAGCTATCAATCAATAATTCTAGGATTTGGGTTTGCATTTCAGAGAGTACCAAATGACTCATTTTTAAAAGAACCTCAGTGTTCATTATCATAAAATTCTAGATACAATGAAATTAAGTTTTTGTTATTGATTTATTTTCTTTGTATTGGTTAAGCACAGTAGAGAGAAGACAGATTAATTATCTAAGCCAAGGTCTTAAAGAATCTTATGGTCTTCATTGGGGAGCATGAGTTTGTAGTTCATGTTGCTATAGCCCTGTGTTAAATCAATTTTCTCCTAACACAGGAGAAAGATTTCTCTGCAGTTTAGATGCAAAAATACTATATCATGAAATATTCTTTTTAGTAATTAAAAATAGTCAAGATGTGAATTTATTTTTCTCCTAAATAGATCCAAACTACCTTTCTACAAGTTAGAATATTTGAATGAAAGGAGAAAAGAACAAATACCCATTTGTCACTTACTACAAGATCATTACACATGATTATCAAGACAAGCTTATAAGATTCCTATAATTGTGTTCAAATTATAGATAAGGAAACCAGAATGGCTTCTTGACCAACAGCAAAGAAATGGAAGAAGTAGGGTGTTAATTCATGGATATCAGATTCCAAACTCCAGCCTCTTTTAATCTTATTATTTTCTAACCAAAAGCTACATGAAGCAAGTTTAGTATACTTTTTCTTTGAAATCTATTTTTTAAACAAAGTGTCTTCTCATATTTTCATTATTAATGGAAAGTCATATTTATGGACATTTGCAGTTTCAATTCCAAGACAATGTAACAGATCCAATGAATAGTGACTAGCTGGGCGCTGGTGGCTCATGCCTGTAATCCTACCTACTGAGGAGGCTGAGATCTGAGGAACATGGTTCAAAGCCAGCCTGGGCAGGAAAGTGCGTAGGACTCTTATCTCCAATAAACCACTAGAAAACTGGAAGTGGCACTGTGGCTCAAGTGGTAGAGCGCTCGCCTTGAGCTGAAGAGCCCAGGGACATCACTCAGGCCCAGAGTTCAAGCCCATCACCAAAAAAAAAAAAAAAAAAAGAAAGAAAAAGAAAAAAAAAAGAGGAACTAAAGATTTTCAAAGTCACACATAATGAAAGCCAGGTAGAATATTGGACATAATATCTTGGGTATTTGCTTGGGCTATTTGTCTCAAGTTAACAAAAATTCTTCTAGTACTTTCAGCTAGCAAATTTACAGGACCAGCAGGTGAGGGAATTAGTACAAGGAGATGGGATGGATCTTGTTCGTAGAGCGATTTCTATTGCTTTTACCAGCATAGGGCAAGGCCTTTCTCCAGAGTCCACAATAGACATGTTTACTTCTCTGTGCTGTGAGTTATGCCACATGACCACACAGATAGTGAAGACTTTTCTGGGTGGGTGACTAGCTAGCATACACATAGATAAGCTTTTCTCGGGAGGACAGGGAATAGACATGTTGTAGTCTGCTAACCATGTCAGCTCCAATGTGCCACATACTGCCTTATCAGCCTCAATCCACATTTTCTTCTCATTTTATTAAGTTTATTGATTGTTTCATGATGCATCAGCCTTCACTGTTTCAAGGTTTGTCGAGATAGGTTATTTCTAAGTACAATAAGAAGGTGGAATTGTTGCTTTCATGTTCATTTTAAACAGGATTGTAGACACAGATAACATTTAAATTAAACGATGTTTTCTGTTATAAGAATGTCCTAGATGTATCTTCAGGGTATGCCAATACTTTCTTATAATGTGAACACAATTTCTTAGTCTTCTCTGAATGTCTGTGAGGTTAGGCTGAGAATAGACAAAGTTATAAAATGAAAGTTAGTTTCATAGGGTTTTATGAGGCAATTTGAAATGTGCACGTGCCTTTGACTCATCAGTTTAACTTCCATAAACTCATTCTAAAATACCTATAATTGGACACAAATACAAATAATGCAAAGAAGGATCTATGTTAATGTATTTCTTTATAGTATTCAAAACTGAAAATAACCCCAAGTGGTTGCCAATTAACACATCATACATTTCTATATTACCCCTTTTTTCTGTATTTCTGTATTCTATATTGCTTCTATTTTTATAGTGGATATAATTTACACTTACAATAAAAAAAATAAGAAATGTGATCTTGAGAAACACATAACCTTTCCAAGACAGTGCTCTCATAATTTTGAGGTTTGAAGAGAAGGTGTCTTCATCAGGAATGTGGATATATGTAATTTGCAAAGGCCACTGGCTTAAACCAAAACATAAAAGAAAGCTTCTTATGGTTCTGGAGGCTGCAAGTCTTAGATCAAGGAGCTGACACCTAAGGTTTCTCCATTGGGTATTCTACACAATTTCTAGATTTTCACCCCCTCTGCATGTCCTCATGTGCTTTTTCCTCTGTGTTTAGACATCCTTGGTACCTCTTTTTTATTTTTATTTTATTTTTAAAATTTTATTTTACTGTATAAAGATGCTGTTCAGAGGGGTTACAGTTGCATGAGTAAGGTAATGAGTAGATTTTTATTTTTTATTTGTCGGTCGTGGGGCTTGAACTCTGGGCCTGGGCGCTGTCCCTCAGCTCTTCAGCTCAAGGCGAGTGCTCTACCACTTGAGCTACAGCGCCACTTCCGGTTTTCTGGTGGTTTATTGGAGATAGGAGTCTCACAGTCTCTCTTGCCCGGGCTGGCTTTGAACCGCGATCCTTAGATCTCAGCCCCCCTGAGTAGCTAGGATTACAGGCGTTAGCCACCAGCGCCGGGCTAATAGGCAGATTTTTTTTGTCAAAATTGTTACCCCCTCCTTTGGTATCTCTTTCTAAACTCATAAGGATACCAATTTTACTATATTAAGGTTATTTCCTTAAAATCCTAAAACACAGATATCCAAATGCCCTTCTACTAGGGTTTAGGACTTCAACGAATGGATTTGGGATGGAGAAACACAATTCAGTCCAAATAATGGGGAATGTAGAAGATATTCTTAGCAGAAGAGAAACTGAGTTCACTCTCTGTCCTCAATGTTGTCTTCCAAAGTTAAAATAAAGGATTTTATTAGAACCTTAAAGGAAGAAAAAAAAAGAAATACAAGTTGGAATAAAGCAGGTTCATTTGAAGGTGCATTTGTGATTTGTATATAGATGGGGTGATATGAAATTGTATGGGTTGAATTGAAATGAATGGATCATTCAAATCAAAGTACTTATAAATTGGACAGCAATGCAGTTGGTTAGCATTTCTTTTTTTTTCTTTCTTTTTAAAATTTTTTTTGGTCAACTGTGAGGCTTGAAAGTAGGGCCTGGGTGCTGTCCCTGATCTATTTTGCTCAAGGCTATGACTTTGAGCTCCAGGCTCAAAGTCATAGGACTTTGAACCACAATACCACTTACAGTTTTCTGGCTAATTGTAGTTAAGGGTCTCCTGGCCTTTTCCTGCTCAGGATGGCTTTGCGCCTGGATCCTTAGATCTCATCCTCTTGACTAGCTAGGATTATAGGCATGAGCCATTAACATTCAGCTTCAGGTTGTATTTTTGAAGAGTTTTCCCATACAAATGGATGTCTGAAAATATTTTTAAAAGCACAAATTTTTTTCAAATGGAATCTGAAGGGTCCAGAATCCTCTGTGTCTCTTCAGCTTCTTCATTGCTCCTCAGGTTTTGTTTGCCCTTGTGTTACCTAAGAGTTTTATACATTTTGGATCATTTTGTTTCCACCAAACTCATGTAGCTTCAGAGCAGAGAAACAGCATATATACGTATATATACATACATATATATATATATGTATTGATTATATAACGCTTATCTTAAAAGAGAGAAAGAAAAAAAACTAGAGATAAAGGAAAGTGCCTCAGAATGGAAAAGTAAAAACAGTGTGGTTTCTTAGGGATTGGCCCTGGAACCTGTCTTTAACATTTTCATAAATGCTTTGGAAGAGGGAGTGCATGTTGAATTATCCAAGTTTGCAGATGACACTATGCTCTTCCAGGTAGTAAAATGCCAAGCAGATGGAGATAAACTACAGGGAGAACTTGCCAGCCTGCGTGAGTGGGCAGAAAAGGGGTAGATGATATTCAATGTGGGCAATAAAAGGTAATTCACTGAGGAAGAAAAAACAATAAAAGCTATGCTTACAGAAAAATAAAGTGAGTTATTCATCATTCCCATAAAAGATAACAGACATTTTTATAAAGCATTCTTTGTGGCAACCCTTTTGTATATTGATGAATCAAGAAGGGATTTGAAAATAAGCACATAGAAATGGCAATCTTGAATTAAGTGATGCATTGTAACATGGCATAGTTAGTCCATTTGTCAAATAATGCTCATTGAGGGTCCCATATCAGGTTCTCTTCTGGGCATTGAAATCTGTTTGGTTGTTGCATCTCAAAAGACAATAAAAAATCTATATACTACTTAGAAAAGACTACTGAGGTTAGACCGCAAATTAGAAAACAAAAATCAAAAATTCTTCTTAAAAGGTATACTAATGGTATTTGTGAAAGGGTTTGTATGTTCAAAGCTTTTCCTGCTTTCATCTGATATTACAATTCCCTCTGGGGTGCAAGTCAAGAATTTTTGTTTGAGTAGGTTTACAAATGAGATGGTGTAGGGTAAGAAGTTTGGAGTGGTTTTCCTAAGTTCACACATAGTAGACTGTTGGGTTTCTGGCTAAGTTTGTCTGTTTTCACAGCAACAGAGTTTTATGTACTACAAGGCAAATAGGAGGAACTGGGTGGGAAGTTCAGAAATATAATTAGGTACCCATGAGTAGATAATGGGTGGTTCTATTAACTTGAGATGAAGTCATTGTTCACAAAGATGTCTCTAACTCTATTGCAAACCTCTATTTCCTTGAATGTGTGTTCCTTTTTAAAATTTTAAAATAATATATGGCCTTGAATAATTATAACTCAGTACAAATCTGTCACAAACATATAGGTCAAGATACAGAAGTCTACAGTATTGGCAGAATAACAAACAGAACAACCCCAAAGCAAACAAACAAACAAACAAAATTCCTCCAAAGACAACAACAGAAAACAAGGAACATAATAGCTCCAGACAATTACAAAAGGGGAAACACATGCTTCCTAAGATACCATTTTTTAAAAATGAATTATGCATAGGGGAACAAGTGGAGATGTGTGTTTTGGCCACAAATGAGTGAAGGCTCTGTGGATCTGGAAAGAATGAAATTAGACAATCTCAGCAAACAATGTATGTGGTGGTTATGGGTCTAAGACCAAAGAAAGTGGAGGGAGGACCCTGTGCTCATCCCTTTGGCAAAGGCTGATGAGCTGAAACTGAGAGGAGGTAACAGGAGTGATGGAAAAGCATGTAAGACAAAAATAAAATGTGGTGAAGTTAGGATCATCTATTTCCTGTTATATTATTCTGGATATTCACGTCATGGTGTTTTATAAGCATTACCTTAGAATAACTTACTTTCATAATAACATAAATCTAGGGGCTGGGAAGGTGGCTCAGTGGTAGAGCGCTTGCCTTGCATGCTCGAGGCCCTGGTTCGATAACTCAGCACCACATAAGCAAAAAGAAAAAAGCCGGAAGTGGCGCTGTGGCTCAAGTGGTAAAGCGCTAGCCTTGAGCTGAAGAGCTGAGGGACAGCGTCCAGGCCCAGAGTTCAGGCCCCACGACTGGACCAAAAAAAAAAAGACTCCATAATAACATAAATCTGTAGTCAGGATTTCTTCTTTTAAAATTGAAGGGACTTAGTAGAGCCCAATGGCTTAAACTTGTAATCATAGCTACTCAGGAGGCTGAGATCTGAGGTCTGGAGTTTGAAGCCAGCCCAAGGAGGAAGATCATAAAACTCTTATGTCCAATTGAGCACTGAAAAAATGAGCAGTAGAACTGTGGCTCAAGTGCCTAGGCTCTTAGTTCAAACCCCAGGATTGGCACAAAAAAAAGAAAAAATAAACCGCCGGTGGTTCACACCTGTAATCCTAGCTACTCAGGAAGCTAAGATCTGAGGATCATGGTTCAAAGCCAGCTCAGGCGGGAAAAGTTGTGAAACTCTTATCTCCAATAAACCACCAGAAAACTGGAAGTGGTGCTGTGGCTCAGGTAGAACACTAGCCTTGAGCCCAGAGTTCAAGCCCCATGACTGACAAAAAAAAAGAAAAATAAATAAATAAAAAGAAAGGAAAAAGAAGGAAGGGACCCGAAAGAAAGGGTGGAGAAGATAAGTATGGCTACATGATGGATAAAATCCAGATACTTTGGATAAATATATAAAGATGTCAGTAATAAAACATCTTAATATGTGCAATTAATAATACAAATAAAAGGTCAATATATGACTGTCAATTTTCTTTCTGTAGTTAGAGCTTTTATTATATTTGAGCTTATTTTTCATATATTTACTTTGCAAACCGATCCCTACCTCCATTTTCATTTCTGCCTAGGGTCTCTGGTTTGGTAAATCTTTACATTTACAATACACTTCTGTGTCAGCTCTAATCACTCAGCCTACCCATCTCTAAACAGCAAACTCAATTACCTTAATATGGCCTATTCATTTTCTTATTCATCCATTTAACAAATATTAGTAAAAATCTGCTATATTAGGAAAACATCTATTCTCATTCAGCTGCAGTACATTGTTCAAATAGTTTCAGTGAAATTTCCTGTATTGGTCTTGAAAGAGATCATAGAATGTATGTGAACAACTGGAGAAAAGGGACTACATCTCTCAGAGCTTTACTCAGTCCTCTCTATAGTGTTGCTATATCCTTTAACTTTATATGAGATAATCAACCCAGCTAAATCTTTTAGCTAGTTTCCTACTTTTATCCTACTTTAAAGTTGAGATTAACTATGTAATTTGTTTTTCTGAGGAATTATCATTTACTTTGCAAATGAGATTTCCCAAAAGTCAGAGGACAAATGAGAGAGAGAGAGAGAGAGAGAGAGAGAGAGAGAGAGAGAGAGAGAGAGAGAAAGAGAGAGAGAATAGCCGTATGGCGTGGTTTCCATTTCTAGGAGAGTTTTATATCTATTACACTAGTATTCAAACTTTTCCACTGAAAACAACCATTTAATTTTAGCTGTTCTCTTATTTCCCCATGTAAAACTTCCTTCCCAAATAGCCACTTTGACATCTTGTTCGTCTTTCATATTCAGAACTCCTTTTTGTCATTTATGAATAGAATTGGACTTTTTCCTAGAAAAATCCTGTTGTGACAAGTGGGTGTCGTAGCACCTGGTATTGGTCATTTAAAATGAGAAAACCAAAAAACAACATTACAACCATCAGTAGTCTTGTACCGAAGATCATATCATAATTAAAGATAATAAACAACAGCAAGAGACACACAGACCGTCTGAGTTCAGCAAAACGTTTAGCAAATAATAAAAGAGGACTTATGGAGGATTTTACAATGCTGCGAGCAGAGAAAACCAACAGAGGGGTGATGAGAGGAAGGCTGAGAGGTGAGGGCCATATAGTGGACCACAGATTGTGACACAATAACTCGTCTACCTGCCTCCATCATTCCCTAAAACAGGATTTGTAAATAGCTAGTGGGGCAGTGTTGAGAATTGATAGCAAGAATTTGGCAGAAAAATTAAAACTACTTTCTCAATAGCATGTGCCAACATGGCTATGCACTGACCATATTCAGCTCTGAACCTTCCAACATGCCTGCCATGTGGTGACAATGACACAGGCACAGTAATTAGGGAATTAACCAGGCACCTGTGGCTCATGCCAATAAAATCCTACCTACCCCGAAGACTGATATCTGAGAGTCTTGAGTCAGAGCCAGCTCAGGTAGAGCTTATTCTCCTATTAATCATCTAAGTACTATAAGTGGAGGTTTGGCTGAAGTGGTAGAATATTAGTGGCCCAGGGAGAGCATGGACCCCTGAGTCCAAGTACCACAACAAAAAACTATGGAATTCATCTATATTAACAGACTATGTAGTCATTATCATACCTGGAAACAGAGGTACGGGGAAAGACCCGTAAGCCTGGAGAATTTAGATTTGGTAAACCAGTGAACTGGGATAGGAAATAAGTATTTTTCAATATGTTGAGTCAGAAACCAGAGGAAAAGTGGGTGAAGGATAGACACAAAAGAAGAAACAGTCAATCTTAGATATGATTTTTGTTGATTTAATAGCTTTTCACAGGGTCTTCGCTCATTATGTCTTTGGTAGGCAAATGTAGACAAATGGTATACTTGCAAGGAATGGGGTGGAGTCAAGGAGAGAGGGATAGAGGAATGAAAAAGAGAAGCAGGGGAGAATGCAGTCAAGAATTCAAAGTATATCCTACAAAATTAAAAAAGTAAGCAAAGTGGTCGGTTGGGAAGGATGGATAAAAATGTTGAGAGGGTGACATTGATCAACAAGCATTGTATTCATAAAATGCTTTTGTTAAATGGAAACTCCTTTGTACAACTACTTATAATAAATAGAAAACGACTGCTCTACCATTCTGCTTTCCCTCTGCTCTCAAATTTCACTTTCAAAAATCTATCCAATTATTTCCCCTAGCTTATCCCTTTGTACTGTGTTCAATACTTCTAGCAGGGGACTCCTAATTTGTAAATGTTCAGTTGTTCCAAGTGTTTTCTTATCAGCCTTTCATCAATAGCTATTTTAGAAGTGTCTTCATTACTTCCTAATTGTTGGCGGTTCTTTGGTGCAATGCTAAAAAAATGAATTCAGTATTCTAGCCATTCTAGTCATTGATTGCTTGCCTACCCCATTTATTCCATTTATTTCCTCTTGCTATCTTTTAGATTCCAAATTTTAAGCATACTTAGTTTTCTTAATTTGAATCCCCTTGGCTAGTTTGAAGGCTTCTATTTCTTGTGACCATTATTGGCTTTCAGCTGTGAGAAGCATTCATATTCTTGTATAATAAACTCTTGCTCATCGTTAAGTGCTAAATAACGGTAATAGTGATGCTAATACAGAAAGCAGACCATCATTTCCTGCCCTTGAAATGATCACAGTCTACAAAGGATAGAATAAAACAGGCACTACCATGACTAAAACATGCCTACTATTATTAATTGCTATATCTAGTAAACATCATGTATTGGAGGAGCTGAGAAACTGACTTTGGGGACTATTTTACAGATGGACCCATGTTCACTTGGTCATATTTTCATGGGGTAGGTAAATTTGGAAGAAAATAATAAAGGTTAAGACAATGGATTGTTATGATTACATTTGCATATTTAAAAATGTCACACATGATGTTGGGTAATAAGGAGGAAATGGGGATTGAGGCCAAAATTAGGTCTCATATTTCTTTGTCTATCCATAAGAAACTAAAACTAGTTTAAAATACTTTAATCATAAGTTAATACACAGTCTATTAGGTTGAATTTTTACAATGTAGTTGTTCTTTAGAACTGAGAATAAGATAGGGTTTGTATTTACTTTCTATCTATCATTTTATGTTGTTTCTAAATAGACTATGCTTGTAATATAAAATATACTAAGATGAGGACAGCAGATATATATCGTTTTAATATTGATGCTATATAATATAGGGAGTTAAAATATTAGGCAAGTTTTCTAGAGTATACAGAATATGGCACCCTCTTGCATTTCCAGTTGAATTCTATTTTTAATTTCTTTTGCAAATGAACCTCATTTTATCTCCTGAGTCCTGACGGTATATTTATTATCACTTTTTTTTGTTGAATTCAGTCTTATGTTCTTCAGTAACCCCTTTCTTCCTGTTCTGTTATCTAAAATGTAAGAACCACTATTATGCAGTGACTAAAGAGTATATGTAATTGTTTTAGCGTTATTTTCTTAGCTAAACTATGGGTGCTTCAACCCAAGTACTGCGATTTTTTCTATATTTCATAAATGGCAGGCAATGGGCAAAGTTGTAGTTTTCTAATAAAAATCTGTGGGTTGAAAAATTGAAAGCCACTCATTTTTTTCATGTTGAGTCATATGGGCCCATCAGGGCTGAGGGTTGAGGTTTTCATTGACTTTTTGGATTCTGAAGTAAAGATTTTACTCACTAGCTAAATATTACAGCAAAAGAATATTATTTCCATGATGTCTGAGCAATCAGCTCTCTTCGTGGACATCAAATTCTTCTCCCTTCTAAATTCCTTCCCTACAATGAGGTTCTATTCTCTTTCCTGAAGTCATATAGCTTTGCTTTTTATTGATTTCTGCTTGCAATAACGCACCACTGTTTTCTTCCTGTTAAATAATAACAATGACAGCAATAGATAACAAAGTGATCTATTCCTTTTAGTGTCAGAATACTCCAGAGGGAATTTAGTCATTTGTCTGATGGCTTACTGGTATAGTGAGCATATAATTTAGTGTTCAAGCAAGAGAGTTTGCAAAATAAAAGTGAACTTTATTAGTAATTACACAAGAAAACTGGATGTAAACTAGGACTGTTCATGACACACTAAGACAAATGATTATCCTCTATCTATGTTAGAATTCGAGAAATTGCTTACTAAATAATCAGAAAGGTGAATAAGAATGGAGTGGATCCCATGCTAGCTTCGTGGCTCCTCTTCTATCTCATTTCATGGTCCATTCTTTAGTGACTTTGTGGTTGTCTTCAGGAATTCCACAAACTGAGAATTATACTCAGCAGAATAAAATCCATGGACATTGACTCCACATTTTCCAGCTTAAAAATATCAATTATATATCAGACTACTTGCTCTTTTTCCATGCTAAAGTGGACAATTTATATTAAACTTTTCAATGATGTCAGCCTCACATTTGATAACACAGGAATTCAGTGTTTATTTTGTACTTGCATCTTACTTGAAGCTCATGGTATGTTATTCCCTGAGATGATTGAACCCAAGGTCCAATAATGGTACTTCTAGAATACCATGTATCAGGAAAATTAGTATAATTACTGTTATTCAGGATCTATATCCATATATTTTTGCTGGCTTAAGTATGATTTTATCATTGGATCTTTGGGAGAAATAGCATATATATGTGTGTGTATATATATACATATATATATATATATATATATACATATATACAGTCAAGAGGAATCCTGCTTTATAGAGAAGGCCTTGTTTTTGTAAATAAGTTTAACTCCTGATATTTCATTGATTTAGGTCCTCCTCATTAATATTATTAGAACTATAGTAAATATAAGAGGTTTGTTTCTATGACAGCAATTTAAGTCTATTCTTTGAATAGTTTAAGAAGTCAAAAACCAATAAGCTTTGAATTTATAAACTAGAAAACATTTCTTGAAAATCACCCAGAATTCTCAATGGATTATAAATTATACTTTGGGGTATAATGAAGTGGATTTTAAGGTGAGGGTTTGTGAAAAATGGTCCAATTCCAAGTCTTCTTCTTGGGTATATTGGAGTCATGGATTAGATGATAGTCTGAGTATGTCAAGAAAACATGGGCTAATAGAATCTGCTTATTAGCCACACAGAAACATTGAGAGACCCTTTGTCTGAGTGACCTGTTAAAAAAAGGAATATTGTATATAATGTATGAGGAAGCGTCGATCATTATTTGCTCAGGAACATCAATTTCTCTTGCTTCTAGCAAGTATTTCCTATATTTTAGTGTTGGAGGGAACGATGTCAATTCCTTGATCAAAAGGTGTTTCCTCAAACTGTGTGTGAGATTAAATCACTTCCAATCTGTGTACACCTTACTGGTAGCTCAAGGGCTACCAGTAAGGTCTACTACTGCAGCTGTACCTCTATTATTCCCAAATGTTTCCAATTTCTTTCAACTAGAGCATAACATATTTTATGGTTTTCATGAAAAAAAACCTCTCATTTTCACAAATTCATCATTGTTGTCACCTAGTTTGCTTAATTAAGTAATTTGTTGACACAAAGTGGTTCATTGGCCCAGCAGAAACTGTAACAGATGGCATCAAAAACCAAAACCAATAATTAACCTGTCCTATGCATAGAAGGTATAATGCAGCTTGCTTAGAAACAAGTGTGGCTGGGAGTTATATCTGATAAATATATTCTGTAGACATTTATAGAATAAGGAGATGACAGGGAAAAACAATGGAATAAAAGGGACAATTAGACAAATACAGTATGAATGAAGACTTTAGTTCTTAAGATATGAAGTGAACATAGTATTTTACAAAAACATTAAAGTAAATTATTATGAAGTTGTAGAAGATACATTTCTAATATAATAGATGTGTTTATAAAACTTAAATTTATAGCAGCTAATTTATTCCAATATAAAATATTTAAACATATACATATTAATATTTTCATAATTATAAGTACAGCTCTTATACGATCAAATGCAAATTGATTATTGGTTCCCTGCAGAGAGATTATTTTCCTCATCCTGGTGATCAAATTTTAAAAAAAAAAACTATTTTCTTATTTTCATTTGTTAAATTCTTTGATTTTTCTTATTTAAGATGTTGTACAAGTCAACTATGGTTGTTCAATCGTAGACTAATATTTTCATGAATAAGTATAACAGGTTAATAAAAAACATAAACTCTAGGTCAAGCTTATCATGACAAAGAACATAGTATTAAAAGCTATTTTAACTCTAGTCATTGAGACCAGTTGAATTATCGCAACAATACTCTCTTTAGGTATTGAGTACACCAAATTTGTTGGATTATCTCCTCCATAAAAGAGTGGTTGCTAAGCAATTCTCTAAAGAAATCATACTAACTTATGCCTAGGATTATGATCCATTTTGTGTTGATTTCACATAGGTAGGGAGATGTCCAGTTTCAATCATCTGCATATGAATATCCACTGATTAAGGAATATCTCTATATATTTCTCATAGATATTTTAGTGTCTTTATTGGCAATTGGATTTCTGGTTTCCTTCTTTTGTTCCATTGGTCAACATGTTGGTATTTATGCAAGAACCATGTTGTTTCAGTTACTGAACCCTAAATTAAGTCTGGAGATCCAGTACAATGTCTTTACTATTGCTCTTTTTACTTTGGGTTGCCTTAACTATTTTATCTGTTGTTAAAAATTCTATATTCATTTTTGTCTTCTTGTATTTTATGTAAACATTTAAATGAAAGCAATGCTATACCTTTAATACTTTGCTTCAAAAGTTTTTCCACACACGAATGCACATGAATTCCACCATCCATACATCAAGTAGTGCAAAAACAAAAATCCAGTGAAATTCTTTTAGTTTTCTTTTTAAACTTCAAGTACAAAGGAGTTGCCATAACAAAGCAGTTTATGAATATATTGCATCTTGATTCATGTCATCCCTTCAACATTCTCAGCCATCTTTCAACCCACTCCTCCCCTCACTTTTCTTAATTTTGTAAGATATGTATTGGATTCTTCATTGCATTTTCTCCCTCTTCTCCTCTCTTTCCTCTGTCCCTTTCTCCTTGATCTAGCCCATCATTTTCAAGTACCTGTTTCCTGTTGTTTATTTTGTTCAGCTTTGCTTTTCTAAGAAATTACACTATTTAACTTCTGCCTTGAATCTAACATATTTTAGTTCATACATTTGTATACACTTGCCTTCCACCCAATTTAAAGTCAAGAATGGAGGAATTAATGCTGGATTAATGGATTAACACCCTAAACCACTTAGATCTTTCTGGTCATAGTTGAGTAAAATGGTGAAGTCAAGAGGGAAGATAATTCAGTGTTAAGGATGTGCTTCTATACTGATTCCATATTCTTTACTTGTATTTTAGAACTATTCATTTTTGGACACCATCCCTTCAGTTTCAATAACATATTCTTCATTTACATACGATAGATCATAAAAACCTACCTTTGACATACTGTTTTCTACCAAAATGCTTTTCATGATGACTTACGTAACCATAGGAAGAAAGCAGCTTTTTCTTCTCCTTCTTCCCCCCTTCTGTGCCCTTGTCATAGAGCCTATACCACCACTGACTTTCAGGTTTACCTTTGTGTTTCTATATATTTGTATGAGAAGTAACCCTACTTTGTACTTCTTGGTACCAATTTTGTTTTTGTAATGGTGATGAAGGAATAGTTTTCCCAATACTTCTTGGGCTTTGGATGGAATGTCTTGATTATCAAGGCAGAAATGCAGTCACCAACTGTCTAGACACAAGTGTATTATCAAGGCAGAAATGCAGTCCCCAGTGTATACACTGTGGGCCTTAGCAAGAAGCTATCTGGCCTATTCTCTGATTCTCCACTTCAACAACATGAGCCTCTGGATGAGATGGACTTTCTTGGCAATTTTTGAAGTTAATACCATAGTAAAGAGGTGGGAGGGAAGGGATGGTAGGGGAAAAACAAAGGAGACAGCAACAATGCTCCACAGGAAATGTACTCATTACCTTGCTCATATAACTGTAACCCCTCTATACAGTATTTTTACAATAAAAAATACTCAAAAAAAGAAGCTAAGCAGTAGGTGCCATAGTCAGTCAATTACCAATATGCCCAGTGTAATAATGAGAATGACATTGAAGGATGAGATATGTGATGTGATAGCGACGTACAGACATCAAAATATATAAAAATTATATAAAGTGTTGCTGCATGTGAACCAGATTACTCTTGTCTTGTTCTACCTGCTTGCCACATTGAAGCTATCTGTGATACCCTTCGTGGTCCTGTTAAAAGCCATTGATTTATTTTAGGGGGAGAGAAACATATCTAAACATATTCCTTTGCTTGAGATAGTCAAGATTCCATAAGACTTGGGATGAAAAGCTTACCCACATTTCTGCCATGTAAGGCAGGGAAAGATTCTCTTCTTCAGAACTTTACTTTGGGTCCATTTTTATTTCCCAAATATTCAGAATCGCACCACCTTCCTAGAATCTCTAAAAAATTGTGTTTAATTTTTCTGTTTTCATTTTCAAAATTCTTCTCTGTCTTTAATGGTTTCCCTTAGAGGCTATGTGGAAATGAGACAGAAAGCTTTGTACTTCTGTCCCATTGACAATATACTTGCATATGCATTTGAACACTGGGGTAGCTTACTCAGGGAGAACTGTGAAAATAGAAGTGTCTTGGGAGACTATTTATAGTTCAAATGGTGGCCTTGCTATTTCCTTTTTGAGATTCTCTTTTTACCCACTCAAGTAGATTCATATTGAATCAAAAGTTGCTGTGTTTTATTTTTAAAAATTCAACAAATCTCCTCCTTTTTCTTGTCAGTGAGATCATGGTATTGTCTAGTGACCCAAAGTTTTGTTTTTAAACCTCACCTAACAATAACGTTTAAGAAAGTGTTGGCATTTTATAATGATGATGATGATGATTAGTTTGTGTTTAGTTTGCAAGTTATATGACACTGAAGGAAACATGCATTCCTCTGAGCAGAGAATAATACTGGACTGTGAGCTCTAAAGACCATAAAATATTTGTTAGCTTAGCAAAAAGTTTGGTATACTGGTTAGGACATGGTACCCATGAGATGCTGGTCCTGTTGCTGACCTTGGACAATTCACATATTCTTTTTGGATTTCAGAGGTTCTTTTATTCTTTTACAGAATAAAGTCTCTCTCAATGCCTATGATGTATCCCTTTGGCATTTTCCTGGCAAACAATTATGCTGACCCTATAAAGGGAAGTGCAATGGAAGCTAAAAAACAAAACCCCCAAAACCTCTTTCACAATACCACCCTCATCCCGTTACTAACACTACAGAGCTTTGCTAGTGGAGAGGAATTAAGGCCATTGTCTAGTCAACTAAATTGGGGCAGACAACCAAACAGGGTAATTCAATTTTTGAAATCTACTTTGGTATCTATATTATCAAGTTTGGCCATCTGCCTTGATCAGATTAAAATGATTGCTAAGGATCTCTTTTTCTTTTTGTGTTGAGTGCATGCAACTTCTGCTTTTCAGAGACTATCCAGACCTTGAAACTACTCCCTTAAGTTCAAAAGAGGAGACCTTCTCTACATTTAGAATGATACATTTTTATAATGTGATATATATTCCCCAGTGCCCCATAAATTGTGATGGAACATTTTTGGGGCTACCGTCAGAGTTCATTCTAAATATCATGTTGAAACTAATGTTCTATTGCACTAAGCACAGAGAATACTATGTTGTGAGCTCATCTGACAGAGTATAGGATATTTTAATGACAAGATCTGTGACACTGGTATGCTGTCATAGTTCTACTCTGGGTTTATGAGTATTCATAGTTGTAGTTGCTGCTGTGGTGAGGGAAAGTCCCATTGTGCTGTATATTTTGGTTAGACCTTCCCTTTGAAGTTGTATGGACTGGAAGTGCTCATGGGGAGGGGCAGAGATGAAGTCTTCCTGAGTTCTGCAGTTACTATTAAGCTCCACATTTCTCCATTGCTCAGATTCTGACATTCAGAGCACACAAGCAGTTATGCAAGTATTGATTTTTTGCCATGGATGGGGTAGGAAGGGGTTGAGCAAGCATCTTGGTCAACAACCAGTTCTGGAGGGGATGTGAAACCCATTATTGATCCAGGGCTGAGAAATCAGTGACTGTTGTATTATATAATTATTGATGGAGCCAGAAAATGCCACGGGCAAAGCACAACTTACTATTTGTTATGCTGGATTGTCTCTCTCTCGTCTGTGTCAGGCTGCTGTGTTCTGCTCTTGTGTTCCCATACAATGTTTATTTATACTGTGTGCAGTTACCTTTCATATTTCTCTTGTGATTCCAGTTTGGAAAATGAACACTGGTTTTGTTAAGGGACTGCAGTTTGGTTTTTTTTTCTCTGATCCTCCTATGTGCCCAACTTGAATGCCAAAGTCTGCACACAGGAACTATGGGATGCTAAAGAGGGGAATAAGAAGAGTGAGAACATCATCTTCTAGTAGCTTTCATCCTCTTTCTTTGCTTATTTATCCTATGAAAGAAAGATGCAGGTTGTTGGTGTGGCTCACTGGTGAAGAAAACTGACTGAAAGCCTACTTTCTCTAAGGTCAAATACAGGGCCTTAAGGATGAGTAAAGGGGTTTGAGGATGGAAATGTCACATGGTTGGGGTTGAGATACTGGAAAAAATTTCCTTTATGGCACTCCATAATGTCTCATTCTGTTCTAGGTGTAGTTTCCCAGATTACATTGTCCTTCTTTTGATTGTTGATCTTTTCCTTTTCTATGTATCTGTAAACTGATAGTTTCCAGATGAAATACCTTTTATGATGGGTGCATGTACTTCAGTTAAGTGTATCTATTGAAGTTCATGTGTTAGTAACTCACTTTCCAAGAAGAGGAGACCTTTAAGAGGTAATTAGATAATGGGATCTACCATCACGAACAGGTTAACACTTGTTGAACCAATGGCTTAGTATAACAGTATCAATTCCCATTTCCTGTCACCTGATGTTCTCTCCTCCTCCTTTCTAGCATACGATGATAAAGCTAGATGGTCCAGATAGAGTCTCCTCATCTTTGGTTTTCTGCCTCCTAGAACTATAAGAAATTAGTCTTTGCTATCTCCAAATTGCATATTTAGTATTCTGTTGTATCAGTACAAAATTGACTAACATGTTGTTATGGTGATTTTCCAGCCACACATTGATTTTGTGAACTTGTGTACTATAAACAATAGGATAATGAGAAATCTTAAGCATTGTCTAGCTGATTTTTTGTTGTTTGTTTGGTTTTTATTTTCTTTTCTTTTCTTTTTGTCCATTGTAGGTTTGAACTCTGAGCCTGGGCGCTGTCCCTCAGCTCTTCAGCTCAAGGCTAGTGCTCTACCACTTGACCCACAGCATCACTTCAGTTTTCTGGTGGTTTAATGGAGATAAGAGTCTCACAGTCTTTTCCTGCCCAGGCTGGCTGTGAATTGTGACTCTCAGATCTCAGCCTCCTGAGTAGCTGGGATTACAGGCTTGAGTCACCAGTGCCTACCTTCTACCTGTTTTAACTAACCTGTCTCAGAGCTACAGGAACATGAGGTAGCTATAGACATTGAATTAGAAAAATTATATTTTACATTGATCAGCTACCTTTTGCTGCAACATGGCTAGAGAAACTTTTATTAAATTATAATTAAGGTCATAATCAAAGGGTTTATTTTACTTATAGTTGCCAGTGACATTTGGGAAACTTAAATATGCCAAAAAGTATCTCTTTGGGAAATTAAGGGAGAAATAACTTCTAAGTTAAATTAATTATTGAATAATCAGATAGCCTTTGAAAATGTTATTCTAAAAAGAAAGAAGCCAAAAAATAGAGGAAAAGATTTTGTCTCCTTTTAGATGATGGCATTAGGGTAAAATAAAGGTAAGCCTTTGGGATAAGAGAACTCCAAACTCTCCCTCTTCTGAAATGTATACATAGGGACTCAAATGACTTTTTCTATAATAGTATATTTAAAATATGCTTAACTTGAAACTTGATATATGTGATTTCCTCAGTTTCAAGTTCAATATTTTCATGCTGAACTGTTACCATGTGTACTTTGGGATTAAAATGAGATGTAGGCTTGCCATGTTGTTTCTGGATCGATAACATGCCACTACTATGTGATTCCTGAAAAACAGCCTCTTTTACTTAAATGGGAATTCTTTGTGTATTTTTCATACTTCTGGCTCATAGGACATTTCTTTTAGTTCAGAACCCACAGAACCATCTTCCACCTATTGCTCTGTTAATTAACTCTTTGCTTGCTATTTCATTTATACCATGCATTATGCTTATCTTTAGTTCCTTGATTTCTATTATGTATGCTGTCTAGAATAATTTGCTGCAGTAGAAATATTGCTTTAAAAAGTTCAAGAATAGGGGCTGGGAAGGTGGCTCAGTGGTAGAGTGCTTGCCTTGCATGCATAAGGCCCTGGGTTCGATTCCTCAGCACCACATAAGCAAAAAGAAAAAAGCCAGAAGTGGCGCTGTGGCTCAAGTGGTAGAGCGCTAGCCTTGAGCTGAAGAGCTGAGGGACAGTGCCCAGGCCCAGAGTTCAGGCCCCACAACTGGACCCCACCCCCCAAAAAAGTTCAAGAATAATTATCTTCTAGCCTTGTAGTAAAAAATAATACACAATGAAATGGAATCAAATCAACAAAGACTTTACGTAACTGGGGCAGAATTTTTTCTTCTGCTTATAGGTTGTCTATAGGAAGGTAAGTAAATATGGAGGAAGAGGCAAATAAAAATGAATAATAGAAAATTTAAAATTTTTGCTAAGTAAAGGTTTCCACACAACAGGGAAAGGTACTGATGCTTAGAACTGACGACTCAAGCAAAATATTCCATTGTATATGTTCACCTTCAAAACTCAAACTCATACCCAAAGGCATTAATTATTTTTATCTCTAAGCCTCCCTTTTAGTTATAATATTAACCACCAAAATATTATATATGTGGAACTTTAATTTGTTTGAACATGACATTTTATTATTTTTCTTTAGTCTTTTTGAGAATTTCATAATGTGTGTATGCATGTGTGCATGTATGCATGTGTGTTTCTGTGTTTGGGCATTATTATATTCTATATGAATATATGATATTCATATAAAATTACATCCAGATAGAATATAATAATTCACAAAGATAAGCTTACTAGCAATATTTAAAACTCCCACAGTTGACTCATTATTAAATCTAACCTAACTGCATTATACAAAAGTCAGTTTTCTCTGTTTCTAAGATTTATCAAATGCAAAAGGTAAAAATAATCAACATCTTGCATAAGCAATTGGTCAAAGTTATTAATGAGGCAATTCTTTCTGCATAAGCCATCACAGAAAAAAGTAATGAGGAAAAATGGGACAATAAATTGAAGCCTATTTTGATTGTGTGACATTTTTATTAATAAAAGAGTCAACTTCAATGAAAGAGATCAACTTCTCATGCACTTCAAGTCCTAATTTCATACTTTATGCATTATATACCACTATACTCTTTTATCTTTAACCAGGGAAACATTCAATTTTTGTAGGCTCTGAAGCTTTTATATATTGAGTCTGTTCCTAAGAGAAAAAAATACAAACAATTACTCTTAAACATTACAGCCAGGCTGAGGTAGCTCATGCAGGTAAATCCTAGCAACTCAAGAAGCGGAGATCTGAGACTATGGTTTGAAGCCAGTTCAGGTAAGAAAGTTCATGAGACTTTTAGTGCCGATTAAACAGCAAAAGCCACAAATAGAGCTGTGGTGCAAGTACTAGAGCACTAGCCTTAATCAAAATTAGGTCAGGGACAGAATTTAGGATTGGAGTTCAAGCCCCAGGATTAGTACACATACAAAATGACAAACCAAACCAAACGTGTTGTTTGGGTGTTCCGAGTGTCTTGGAAGGAAACTCTACTTGTGTATTCAATAAAATTTAACCTCCTTACCTTCCTGATAGATCTGAGCTATTCTTCATTCTTTTATTTAAATAATCAGAAATCGATTATTGGCATCCAATATTAAGTTTATTCTATATATTAGTCAGCTAATTAAATTGCATATTCCTTATATTATGGTTTCTCTATGTATCATAGCAAATAAACACATCTCAGTGGATTAATACAAATAAGTGTATTACATGTAGATATATCTAGAAATTTTGCATGTAACAGACAGCTTTGCTCTCTGATCGCTCTATAGCTTGGGAAATTAAAGACAATTCTCATGAACATTGAGGATTTCTGCCATCACTGAGAAATGGTGAATATGTGAGGAACAAACATGGGCTTGCGACTTATACAAGCCTGGATTCTAATTCCTATGCCATCATGTAAGATCTATGTGGCAATTTCCATGTATTACATATTCATTGATAATCCTTGCTAAGTTCATACTCTTTTGTCTTTTCAACTTACTATATACCATATGCCGTAATAGAAATTGATGAAAACAGTATCTATTGAGTTATTTTTACAAATGGATCTAATGGAAGCTGAGGAGTTGATAAATAACATAAGAGAATTAGTATATGGAGCAGCACCATCCATTCATCTTCTTTCAGAATTCTCTAATTACCAAAACCTTTTTTTGCATACTTCCTGTGGGATTTTAGAATCATTTATGTTGAGCTGCAGCAAATTATACCAAGATATAAAGGAACTTCCTGGAATTAAATTTTGAAGCATGCCTTTTTGGAGGAAACATGCACATTTTGTAAGCAATGATTTTTTTTTCATATCCCATTTCAATTTTCCCAGAGAAAACAGTCTGACAAAATAAAAGTTCTTATTAAAGAAATCTGTTAAACATCCATTTTGATTTTTTTTCCTCTCTATCATCCTTTTACCTTTCCTGCAGTCCCAGAGAATTCTTGTTTTTTTCTTTTTAACTAAATTTAAGTTTTATTATCAATGTGATGTACATAGGGGTTACAGTTATATAAGTAAGGTAGTGAGTTCATTTCTTGTAGAACTTGTTACCCCTTCCCTCATTTTTTTCTCCCAATTTCCCTTCCCCATACCCATTCCCAAGTTGTACAGATCATTTCCAACATATTGTCTTGTGAATATCACTATTGTGTTGGTTTGCCCTTTGTCCTTGGCCTCACCATTGTTTAGTTCTCCTTCTCTTCCCTAATTTAGATAAGTGTACATACAATACCCAGAGTACCAAAATCAAATACAGTGACCGCAGGGAATAAACCATAGCGGGAAAACAAAAAGAAAAAAGAAATTATGTAGTACATTAAAAATAACTACAACAAAGAAAAACCTCTTGTGTCCATGTCATTTCGCTTAGCAAAAATGAACTCCAAGACAGGATTCTTGTTTTTGAGCAGGTCTTTTCTGACCAATATGGGTTACCTTTAGTTATGCAAGTCATAGACTTAATTACTTCTATTTAGCTCCACCTTTTGAAAATGACCCAGCCTCTACTAATCACTGTGGATATTGAATAGACTGAAAGAATAGACTGGGCAAGCCAGGGAAAGAAGAATACAATACACAATTCAGTGTGATGAGTAACGATCCAGTCTGACACCATCTACAATATACAATGGCATGACACATTTAAATTTTAGAAAAAAATGAAATAAACCATGTGGATTCTGTAGTCTGAGTATTATATCATGGGACATACAAGACTCCAGATGAATCTCATTCAAATTCTTAATTATGGCCAGACTCTGCCAATGGCCTGAGACGTGCTGATAGTCTCTGATACAAACCAATATAGATGAAAGACTTCAACCTAGGAAGATAGCTTAGTAATATTAATAAAAAGGATAACCTCAAAATGCTAGAATTGAATATTGAAGGAGAACCTTAGAACATAATTTTCTGTATTTAATGAGGTGAAAGAACAAGGCTATACCCCAGTAAGCTTTTCAGCATAGGAAATGGAGCATACCTTGAATCTACAGAAGAGACCATCTTTGGGGATCAGTATGGAATGAGAAGAGCTTAGGATCAAATGCCTATTCCATTATTTAAGACTTATGTGATAATTTCAAATATCTCAACTTCTCTAGGCTTCTGTTTTCTTCTCTGTAAAATGCAATTAATGATCCCTTTTGAGGGCTACATTATGAACTAATGTATTTGCAGTTGGTTATAAGGGATGACTCCAGAGAGTTTTTTACACACAGCTTTATATCATTTTAAGAGATTTACATACATTTAAGAGAGGTCTTTGACATCACATAATTAATTAAAGTGAGGTTTAGAGTTTAAGTAACTTATTAATGTTATACCATAAAGAAATGACAGGGCAAACATTCTAAATTTGGTGTGATTGACCCTCACATCCAAATTTTATCATGCTATATCATGCTGACTCAATAACTCCAGCAAGGAGAAGTTTTGAGGCTTTATCTACCTTCTCTAATTCTTTTTAAAGCTAAAAGTAATAATCCTTGGTAGAGAATTGGCTACAGGATATATTTGCAGGCTTCCAGAATTTTCTAAGGGAAGTGTTTTCTACTGATCAGGGAGGAGAACCAAAAATTTCTCAAGGAAGTGAATTCCTATTGCTCTATATAGGATAAAGAGGACAAATCCTGGGAAGATCGAAAAATGAAGCTTTCAGGAAAGGATTCACTGAAACTTGCTGCATGGATATGAGAGGCCTCTCATTAATGCTGAGGTTCTGTGAGAAATAAGATTTAATAATAAGGAGTATAGATGAGTTTCCTTCCCATGTGTCATTTGAATGCTGAAACATATTTGTAATTTCAGAGTCTGAGCCAGTTCTATGCCTACGAATTTAGATATCAATTGTCCACGTCAACATAAATTTTGTTTTTAAGAAGGCTTAAAGTTGTGTGAGTTACAGTACTCCCGTCTTCTGTGACCTTTTTCATCTTCTAGCTTTATTGTCATTTTAAAACTTGTCATCTCTTCCCCAAATGTTATCAACATCCTGACTCAATCTCTTCTCTTAGATAGAATAAAAGTTGACCTTGGCCTTAAAACTGATGCACTGTATAGTTTTGGGTACTGTTTTGGTCATATTTGCTTAAATTACCAGCATACAGAAATATCTCCATGAGATGCTCTTTATCAGTTAGTATCAGTTATGTGTTGAGATCATGGTGAAGGGATCTATGTAATTGCCAGAATGACTCTAAAAGGATCAAACATACTGTCATAGGAGACAAGTCACTGAGCATGGCTTTGAGCAGAAGATGAGGGAAAATCTATGAAACTGGCCTAATAAAATGCAACATGGGCTTTGGGAGAGCAGTGAAACCAGGGTGCTCTCTCATCTAAGAAACACTATCAATTACAAAATTATGAGTTAATAAAGGGCCAGGTAGGAAACATTTCAGTATACTCTGTATACTTTATAGTTATAATTATTCATTTCTGTTACTGTAGCATGAAAGCACCAAATGCAGTATTTAAATTGAAGGTATGTGGCTGAATTCCAGTCAGTCAAACTTCATTTATGAAAACTGGTGGTCAATATTTGCCCCCATGAGGTCTAGATGGCTAATCCCTGGCCGAAATTCACACAAAGTTAAACCTGGTCACTCATCCAGGTTGACTTTCTTATTTTAAAGATAACAGAACGAAAAAGAGAAGAGCTGCCTAGTGTACCAAGCAGGTTTATGAGAGTCCAACCTAGTTTTGTGATTTGTAGAGCAACTGAATCTTTACTGTATGAACCATCTGGTCCATTTTGATTCATCTTTTCCCAGAAATGCCTTCTCTATTTCTAATTGCCATGCAAAGTTCTTTGTATTGCTGAGGTTTGCAAAGCTAGTTCTAAAGTGAATATTATTTTTAAAATCATGCAAAACTTATTTTTAATTATATTACACTTGTGGAAATTTTGCATAGACAAACCACTCTAAATTTGAGTGGCAGAATTCTTACTCTGAAGCTTGAATTCATATATTCATATAAAAAGAGAGATTGCTAGAAACTTTTTTTCTTCTGCTTTCCATTCACAGTTAAATACCCAAAGTGTGAGGTTTGTCTTAAGTTAATAGCCAAGACCAACATCGTGCTTAGAATGCAGTCAAGAATGACCCAGATTTTGCAGAGGCTTTTGGTATGAGGCCTTCATAATCTTTTTATCTTACAACTTAGGCATAATTATAGTTTATTCATTTAGAGAAATAATAGTCTTGATGAAACAAAGGATCTAGACAGAGGCAAGATGATTGCTGTCCTCTGAGAATTTATGTAACATGTATTCATCTAGTACATATAGCATTTTAACTCTTACCAATAAACAAGGGAGATCTGAGCTAACTTTTGAATCTGCTTCACTGATAGAAGATGAATCTGTTTCGAGTTTAAATTTATACTTTATAGGCATCTCAGTAGTGTGTATGTTCCTATTAATCAAAAAGCATAATGAAGTGCTTCTCAGGCCTGGGGTACACACCAGAATGTAGAGTGCATTTTTGGCCATTATCCAGTATATGTGGTCAATGTAGACAGTCCATCTAAGTAATCAAAGGTCTAAATTGGATTTTCTGGCCATAATTATTCCTGTTTGTCTATACACATCCATCAAATTTATCAAATAATTGCCATAACTTTGTTTTGAGCTTTCCTGACTTAGGTTGGCAGAAATGGAAAGAAGATCACCCTGACTATGTACCTTGGGCTTAGTTTTGATTTTGTCACTAAGTGTTTGTGTGACCTTTGAGAAAATTGCTTAACATTTTTGGATTTTTGTGTCTAACTGCATTTGGGCATGTAGGGTCTTTGCGATGTCTGCATTTGCCTTCAGTTGTAATAATGCAGAAGTGATTCAAGCTGTAGGATTTTAATTTTATTTTTAGTTTATTTTTATTGAACTATACACATCATTAGTAAATTTTGTTTTGTTTTTTTTATTTTTTTACTGTTTATTTTACTTTTTTACTATTTATGTACTATTTATTATTTTTTACTTTTTTAACTTTTTGGGGGAATTACAGACCTCCACTATTAAAGTGGATAATCTTGTTTTATCCCTTAATTACTGGAATAACAGACAGATGACCATTCTTGTATCACTGAGATGACCAATGATGATTAGCCATTGGATATTTGGTCTGTGTCTGTGATTTGACTATTGGGACTGAAGTGTATGTATGCCCAGGGGCTGAGGGCCACATATGCTGGCATCTGGGTTGTACAGCAGTGGGAGAGATATGCTGTATTGAGATTTCTCTGTTTTGAGAACTCATAACCCAGTAATTGGAAAGCCATGTGACTTTCTTTCAAGCCCATGATTTGTGAGCTAATAGCTTGTATTTCCTGCTTGGGTAAAAAGAGGGAAAGAAAAGTGATCAGACCAAAAGGAGATACTCTAGGGTAAAAACCAGTATTCTTAAAAGGATGTAAAGTAGTCAGGTAATGTATTTCAGGGAGTACAGTGAATCATTCAGTCCAGGGAAGGAATGACAGTACATGCTCACTTGCCAGTGTCTTATAAATGACCTCAGCTTAAAATCTTGAGAACAGAACTTGCTGTGGGATTTAAAGGAAGAGACATAGTTTGTTCCCTCTCTAATCGATCCTTTTCCTCCTACCTTTCCATTTCCCTTAGCTCTCGACCTTACCAAGTCTAACTACCTTGTTACTGGTTGCCTTTTCTCTATTCTCTTCATTCCCAAATCTGACTAGCTTGTCCCTGATTGCCTCATCGTGGCTCTTTGCCGGCTGTCAGCTTCTGAATGAGGCTGTTTCACTCGGCACTTCTTACCTTCTGCAATTTTCTGCTCTGGCACTGTAAATTCTGAACACAGTTATCTATGACTTGGAAATCAGTCGTTCTTGTTAGGGCTGAGAGTTTCTTTCTTATACCAAAGTAGTAATTCATTTGACCAACAGCAATTAGAAGAGGAAAATGAGAGAGGAAAGCAAAGTGTCAGGAGGTCTGTACACTAGTTTTCAGCTGCTCAGAAGAATTAAAACCCCGAAGAGAAGTGAAAATGTTATTTTCCTTTTCAGATTTCTGGTTCAACCCCACTAGAGACTTATAAAAATAATGACTCCCTATTTCATTCTCAAGGTACACCAGCCCTTCTATATTCATAGCTAAACTGATTTTTTGCAAATTCTTGACATTATCTTTATTCTTTTTTCTTGATGTAAAACCTGATAGTTCTGTAAAATGCCAAGATATGTTGGTTGTGGCCTAGCTAGACAGAAGCATTAAAACATTCATCTTTATTTTATTTTATTTTATTTTGCTGGTCATGGGGCCTGAATTCTGGGCCTGGGCACTGTCCCTCAGCTTTTATCACTTGAGCCATAGCACCACTTATGGCTTTTTTGGCTTATGTAGTGCTGAAGAATCGAACGCAGGGCCTCATGCATGTGAGGCAAGCACTCTACCACTGAGCCATCTTCCCAGCCCCATAGCCTTTCATTTTAAAATACTTTGCCACTGTTGCAATTAAACTGCTAACTACAGCTCCACTGACATCCTAAATATTACCACCAATACAATTTTCTAAATAATATAGTACACTAAATAACTAAATCAATTTAATCAGTTAGTACAATTTTCCAAGGACCCATAGGTTAAGCTAATTTTTATATGGAAATAGTGTGGAAGACACATTTATCTAGAGAGAATTTAGAAACATGATTTTTGCAGTAATTCTTCTTGTTCAAGTTCAGGCAGCTCATGCTGATGTTTTGGATTAATGAATTACAAGGTAAGTTTAAAGAATTTTAACTTAGAATTTTCCAAATGATAATTTTGATGTTAATGTTTTGTTATAACAGATACTATTCTAATAGTCATAAAGCCATTTACAATTTCTTTGGTAATTTATTTATAGTTCTATATTCCCTTTCTAATAATCTTGTTTCACCTACCAGGCATTTCTTCACACAGATAAGATTTCATTAACTTTGAGGAGGGGATTACTTGACTTACAATGGAAGACATTTTTTATCTTTAATCAAGTGTCTGAAAAGTAATTTTTCCAGATGGATTGAGGTATAATTGCTATTGTACATATTATCTAGGTTCCAGGACTCATGCCTGTAATCCTATCTACTTAAGAAGCTGAGATCTGAGGATCATAGTTCAAAAAGAGCTGGGGCAGGAGTCTGTGAGACTCTTGGCTCCAATTAACCACCAAAAAAGTTGGGGTAGAGCTGTAGTTCACGTGATAAAGTGCTAGCCTTGAGCACAAAAGCTCAGTGACAGTGCCCAGGTCCTGAGTTCAAGCCCCAGGACTGACAGGATAAAAAGAAATTACTTATAGTATACAAGTCACATTTTCATATTTCATACACATTGTAAAATGGTTGCCACAGTTGAGCTAATTAATATATCCATCACCTCATCTAGTTATATTTTGGGGAGTGAGAACATTAAAGATCTACTCTCAGAAAATTTCAAGTATGTGTAGCAATATTACTAACTGTAGTCATTGTGCTATAGAGCAGACATCCAAACTACTCCTAGTGCACCTGTACTCTCCCAATACAATACCCCAATCTCCCTACCACTCTTCCCAACCCAGAAAAATTCTATTTCCTTATGTATAATTTTAAATGTGTTGCTGCTTTTGTGTTTATAATTAAATCCATATCTCCAAGTTAGTTGATATCCTAAATGTTAAACATATTTCTTTAAGTTCACCTTCTTTATCTGTCCATTCCAGTTTCAACTGTGCTTATAATAAACTGTTTCTATCTTTTTTTACAGATGAGTAGTATTTCATGAATATTATTTATGGCATGCTATATATATATATATAGTATGATATATATGAATATTTTGACATGATATATATTTATGGTAATATATTTATATGATAACTCACAATATAGAATAAATATTATTTATTCGTGGGATATTTATTTATGTACACCCTCACAAATATACACACATACATACACAAACACACATATCCATACCACAGTTTGAATAAGGGCCTCTTATTGCCTATAATTGATCCACACTAGTAAATTACTAGTTGACTGTTACGATGAATGAAGTTTCCAAAGGACATCTTATGTGTAGGTCAACATAAAGAATAAGTAAGTGATATGTGCAGCCCAGATCGCTGTATTTTCTTCCTTTTGAACTTGATTTGTTTCTATTTTCCTCACTCCTGTTGCCTGGGTACCAGCTAACCAGGAATAGTGTGTGCTTAGATAGTGTCTTTATTCTCAATTTCAGTGACTATGGAGCAAACAGGTGATGAGACGTAACTTTTGAAGACTGAATTCGATCAGGAATACATACATAGCCTAACATTGCCCCATGTGGCACGGATGTAAAACAACTGCAGAATGAATAAGTGACACACACACACACACACACACACACACACACACACACAGAGTTTCGTTTGTTTCTTGGATATGTTTATGTAAACCATTTACATTAAGAAATAGTATTTATTGTCATGTTCTAGCAACTTGTCTGTTTTCATAGAGTTAGGTCTGCTGCCATATAATAAAAGTGGCTGCTACAGTGAATTTGGGTCTCTCTATGTTCTCAGGTACAAGTGGAGCTTTGAAAAGGCTGCATGCATCGTTGGGAAGACTTGGGTGAAGGACTAAGATGCCTCTTTCCCTCACAGAACCCGTGCTCTTCATTGCAGGGCCACCTGCTACTCTGGCAAACTTCTTAAAAGTCCACACTGTCTGACTTATTTTATGGCAGTCCTGAGATTAGGAATTCCAGATCTAAATAATCTTCCCATCTGACACTATTCCTTTACAACAAATCTATTGAGACTAGGATAATGAATCATGATAGGAACTGACAATACATTTGCTCATAGGAAAAGGAGATAGTGTGTTGGAAATAGGTTTATTTAAAACAGAAGTTGATCAAGTTAATCAAATGTGGAGTTCAGAATGTTATGCTACTCAGACTCCTATTTTTAAACTACAATAGGAAGGCAAGAGCTTTCCTGTCTTTTCAATTTCTGAACCATTATCCTTTAACTTGGAATGAATTAATCCAAAGGAAACAACTTTCTATGCCTACTGAAGATGCTGTTGTGATTTAATATTTTATTATCACTTCAGTTGTCTTTTCCTGATCTATTTGCTTAAGTGACTTCCATCAATTCACCGATGTAATTTCTTTAAAACTTCATTAGCAAACATATGTTTCTTCAATGGTTCATATTTTAGTCTTAAAACGCTTTACAGTTTGTAATTTTGGTTTTGGGGAGAGAAATTGCTCTGCATTTATTTCAAAAACCATGTCCTTAGATACAGTAAAGAACTGGCCCAGTTATTTAAAAGTGATGGCAAGCATATGTGCTTATGTGCATATCATTTCAGACTCAGATTTCTCAGCTGGTCAGTAGCCAATCACAAGTTTAGAGAATCTGTGACCTGTAAGTCTTGATTTTTTACAATCTGTCATATAGATGGTGATCTGTGTATTATGGAATCAAATGGGACAGAACAAGAGGTTACAAAAAAGCTACTATAATATAGATAATATAAATGTATGTGAATCAACCACTATATATACATGATGAATAGGATTTAGATTTATGACATCCCATAGTGTAGAATTTACTTTTACTCTTATTAGAAGTTCTTTTTCCTTTAAAAGTTGAGTTCAGCCGGGCGCTGGTGGCTCACGCCTGTAATCCTAGCTACTCAGGAGGCTGAGATCTGAGGATCGCCGTTCAAAGCCAGCCCGGGCAGGAGAGACCGTGAGACTCCTATCTCCAATAAACCACCAGAAAACCGGAAGTGGCACTATAGCTCAAGTGGTAGAGTGCTCGCCTTGAGCTGAAGAGCTGAGGGACAGCACCCAGGCCCAGAGTTCAAGCCCCACGACCGACAGACAAAAAAAAAAAAAAGTTGAGTTCATTTGTTCTAAAAATCAGATGTACTATATCTAGATCTTTGCTCTTTGAGCCATTCTATATGACGTTACACAAGTACTTCAGCTTACTGATATATAACCACTATATCCATTCCTCCAAAATCCATAGTTGCTAAGTGAAGACTTAAATAGTTATTAGTATGTACCAAAATATTGTATATATAAACCACTTTGCACAAAATTGATGATGGGAATTAATATTTATTATTTACACACACAGAAAGATATACATATTTATTTCTCTTTAATCCTATCACTGTTTCATAAATATTGTACTTAATCCATCAGTAATACAACATGCTTCTATTAATCCCAAGAAATAATTAGAAAACATTTATGATAATGATAATATTCCTCTGTACAAATATACACAAACCCATTAAACCCTTAGGGAAAAATCACAGCTGGCAAGAATGTCAGATGCTGTCTTCTCTGAAATAGGTAGCAGACGGCTCTTGGTATTCAATGGAAAATTAAGCTAATTAAACAGTATTAAAAATCACATATATCCTACCTGGTCCTTACAGCTTAGCTAAGATATATTTGTCTTTAACTTGAATCCTACCTTATACATTACCTATTTTACACTGATTCCTGTACTATATTCTAGTTCTGTATTCTTTAAAAGTTGTGTTCTGTGACATTTAGCCACTGACAGTAGTTTTCAGACATGGGTCAAGCTGTTTCACTGAGACTTTGCTACTATCTACCTTTATTCTGCGCTTGTGGCTGCTCCTCCATTGAACTTCTGGTCCTGATATGTCACAGAGAAGGAGTGACCTTGCTTTGTGTCAGGCTACTCTTGGAGTATGTTTTCAGGTGACTCCTTAGTGACCATGTGACTCCTGATATGGATTAACATAATGCTGAAGACTTAAAGCTATCCACACAAACTCACCTAAAGGCTTATCCTCTCTGTGGAAGGAGTAGCATTTTTTTTTTCATAAGATGATATCTATTGTATAGCTAGGATTGGTAAGTAATATGTTTAGGCCTCACAACAAAATCCCAGATTTTTATCCTGTTTATAGAATAGTAGATATATAACATTGCTTGAAAGTTGAACTTAATTGTATCATCCCCCAGGCCTGGGGGATGATTTCATTGACAATAACAACATGGGAAAATTACTTTTTATGTTCAGAGCTCAATACGTATATGGATAGGAAAATGATAGAGAAACTGTGATATTTAAACTTACTAAATCATATGGGACATTTAATATCCTGATAGTAATGAATATACTGGGTTCCTATACAAGTAAGGGGATTTGTTGTTGTTGGTGGTGGTGGTAGTGGTGGTGATGGTGATGGTGATGATTGTGGTGGTGGTGGTGGTATGTGTGTATGTCCACCAGTTCTAGAACTTGAACTTGGCTTGGGCACTGTCCCTGAGCTTTTCACTTAAAGCTAGCGTCATACCACTTGAGCCATACCTCCACTTCCAGCGTTTTAGCTGGTAAATTCAAAGTTAGACTCTCACATAATTTCCTGCCTGGGCTGGCTGTGTCCCGTGAATTCTTAGAACTCATCCTCCCTAGTAGCTAAGATTACATGTGCTCGGCTTCTTATAAGGTTTTCTTTCTTCCTTTTTAATCTCGAACAATTATATTTTCATGTTCAGGAGAAATTTTTCTTCTCCCTTTGATATATCTTGTGTGTGCATATGTATGTGTGTAAATATGCGTGTATACATATGTGCAGCAATACAAGGACTTGAACTCAGGGCCTCATACTCTTGCTTGGCTTTTTCCACACAAGGCTGATACATTACGGATCTAGTCACCCTTCCACTACTGTCTTTTTTGCTGGGCAATTGGAGATAAGAGTCTCACAGAGTTTTCTGCCCATGCTGGCTTCAACTGCAATCCTCAAATCTCAGCCTCCAGAGTAGCTAGGGTTATAGGTTTGAGTTACTAATGTCCATCTTGTTTATATCTTTTTATAGCACTGTGATTCTAAGTTTCTCTCTCTCTTTTTAAATAAGTTTTTTTTATTGTGAAAATACTGTACAGAGTTACATGAGCAATAATGTCAGATGCTGTCTTCTCTGAAATAAGTAGCAAATGGCTGGCTTGGTATTCAATGGAAAATTGAGTTAATTAAACAATATTAAAAATCACACATATCCTACCTGGTCCTTACCCCCCCCCCCATCTAAATTGTAAAGTTCATTTTCAACATAGTGTCTTATACATCTCATTGTTGCAATGGGTCAACCAGTATCCCTATTTAAACCATCTGCTTTTTAAGTTTTGATTACTCTTGGAGGGTAGATCTGAGCTTGTTATTAACATTTCACAATGACTTACACAGAACAATCTACAGAGCAAGGTTTTGTTTTTTAATATATTTGGATTGATTCTTCAGACTCATCCGCATGTGTATTTCATGTTCATTGCTTTCAGAATCAACTTGTCAGAAAGGCAGCCTTTCCTGTCTCACAGCATCCATTAAAGTACTATAATCTTTCCATATACACAATTACATGGGGCTAGGAATGAAAGGGAGGTGGGCGTAGCAGAAGAATGTCCCCACAGGAGGAGAAGAGGGGGAGAATGCAGTCAAGAATCCAATGTATATCCTACAAAAATAAGAATAAAGGAAGGAGTAGGTAGGGGAGGGATAGGTAAGATTATTGAAAGGGGTGCCACGGAGCAAGATATATTGTATTCATTAACTGCTTTGTTATATGGCAACTCTTTTGTACAACTACTTAATTAACAAAGAGAAGAATGAAAAAAGGAGAAAGAACATCATCTCTGCTGAGATAGTTGGAAATAAATAGATCAATAAGGAAAAAAACTTAAACCTAGCAAAACTAAATGAGTAAAAAACCCCTGAAATAGCAGGTTGAGATGGAAGTAAAGACCTGGTATTGAGCTTCTAAGGGGAGGTATTCTTTGGCCTGTGATTAGGAAAAGATTTCCATGTGGAGGGAAGCACAAATAACATTTTGTTAGCCTGATGCTCATCAGACTCTTAGCCTGCAGCATGGCTTCCCAGTGGTTTAGAGGTTTTATTATTTTCCAACCAAGTATCTTCATACCAGAGTTCTTGTTTGCAGTGAGCTTAACAATCATGTTTTATTAATTAATCCTTACAGCTTTGCTCTGGGACACATCTGTATTATTAGCTTCATTTTGTAGAAAAGAAAAGGCAGATACACAATAACATTCAGTATCTACATACAGGAAGAAAATTAAAGACCCTAGTCAGACAAGAAAACAGGAGCCTCTACTTAGACAACTACATACAAAACTGATACAGGCTTTTCTCCCTTCCTGTTTTTCCAAATTATGTTTTGCTTTTATTGTATGTGTCGACTTGACTATCCCTTCAGATCCAGCATTGTCAGAATGGGTAATCCTAGTTTGATTTAAGTGTAAGAAAATAGAAGGAACAAGCTACAAGCCTGTCGTGAGAATCTATTAATCATCTAAGCAATCAAAAAGCAGGGTGCTGAGATAAGAATTAGCAACTAACTGATGTCCTAAACTATCCATTTAGTCTGATCACGGGTGACATCCTCTTCGTTACCTAAGGAATATGCAGGCAATGCTGTCTAAACTAGAGGATATGAGGCAGGTGGCAGGAGGCATTACCAGCTCTGCCTGCATGCTTTGATAGAAAAGACACTGTAAGGGCCAGTTTCCTGGGAAGAGTGGTAAGACTTAAGGATTCCCTTATCAAATCCAGCAAGTCATCCTATGTTAAATTCAAAACTTACCTTGCAAAGGTCCTCTAATGCAAGTTTGGATTTAATTTACTATAGTCACCATACTTACAATGTTCTTTCTTTCTTTCCCCATTACTTAATCTACATTATTCCCCCCACCCCACACCGTGAAAGCCCTGCTCAGAGCCATACAGCTTTTCGGTTCTTCATTGCTTGTATAAACGACCAATGTAATTTTTTGTTGTTGTTGTTTTATTTTCCTTATTTTTAAGTCAATTGTATATATATGGGGTGGGGAAGCGATTTCTTAAGTTGGTAATGAAATTTTGCATGATTTTATTTTTTGTACCATTTTTCTCTGACCTTAAAAATATTTTTGAGTTAAAAATGTACTGGGTGTTGAGACTTTATACCATCAAATGAGGAGACTGCCAGTCTCATACCTTTACCTTTGATTCTGAACTATGGAAGGGACGAGAAAGGGAGGACCCTGCCTACCCCACTATATATTTGAGTTTGAGTGATGGCAGGTAGTCTTAGGCCTGGTGACAAGTAGGCAGATTAAACTAGGAAGACTGCATCATAACACTGGACATTCTGCAATGTTCAACCATCTCATTTCTTTGACAACTAGGAGAAACTTGGATAAATAAAGATTACAGATGAAAAATCAGTTATCCTAAGCTTCTGTAGAATGTTATCCGAATCATTGTCTTTCCCCTTGATGAACATATATAGAACACAAGCTGGATGCCTGCCAAAGCCTCTCAGGAAGGTTGTCACACCTGAAGACAAAACAACTGCCAAGATCACCAGGAGAAGCAATGGTAGTTGGGCTGCTGTCAGCCTGCACATCCTTGGGCCAGGGCTTTGATGCAAATTAGCATTGCTGATGTGAGATGTGCACAGGAATTTAAATAAGACCCATAAATGGATCTGCTCCTTGCAGCTTCCAGACCCTTGTGCTGTCCTGACAGGAGGTCGGTCAGTGGTCCAGGGTAGAACTCCAATGCATATTAAGTAAGATATTATTTTGTGTTTTCTCTGTCAAGGTTTCTGGTTGCTAGATTTCTGAGCTAATTAAAAGAAGTACAGACAGGTCTTGCTTTTTTTTTTTTTTACCTTCTTAGTAAGTTATTGGCAGGCTTTCTTGTCTTTTAGACCAGAGTTTGTAGAAACAAATCAGAAAACACATTCAATGACTGACAGCTCAGTTCATGTCTGTGACTCTCAGAAAAAGCCAAGGTGTAAGCACTATCAGAGGTACTGTTTTGTCATGCGGTACCACCTGCTGTAGCCATGGGGACTGGTCACTGCCTCTTCCTTTAGGAGGAGATCTCCTACATTTAAGGGACAGATACTGTTAAGGCTGTCTGTTGTTCTGTCATCTGCACTTGATATAACATTTGGCGTAGAGGAGATACTTCCAAAATTCTTGAATTAAGTTGACTTACGCTCTTTTCCAAGAAAATGAGAATTGCTTGAGCATCATGGAACTTTGCCCTGGGGAAATGAAGCTGAGGTCGACTTTAATCTTGATCTCAGTACTTCTATAGGAACATTTGACCTCAATGGATGGATTTTCCCCTTTGGTCGTTTTTGCTTGGCTGTTGGTAATGTTCCAGAGCAGGCCATCTGTTTGCCTGGGCCAGTCATAGAGAATGGCATCGGACATTTTACTGTGCATAGAGGTCATTGTCACAGAAGGAGGAAGGTCAGATGTGGCAGGACAAACTCTAAGGAGCTATGGGAAATAGATCCATGGAGGACAGTTTTTAGAATATAGATGAAGAAAGGGAAACTGGACAAAGATTGGAAAATGTTCAATATACACATGAAACTCTAACTTGGTGTACATCAGAAGAGGATGATGTTTCATTCATAGTAACATACAGTAACACTTTGTTATACTCTTGGCAGTCTTTCTACTTATTTTAAAAAAATCTGTCCTTTATAGCCACAGGTATAAATTTTCAATGTAATTTGAAGTAGTTTGCATGAGGAAACCCAACTTTAAATTAATGGCAGCATTATTCTGATATCACTAATTTCTATTACTGAAGGTCTCTTTTGTCAGTAAGCAAAGCTTTCCATTCTAGTCAAGTAGACTAATGTGTGGGTGACCAGACATGATACCTCCCTTGGGCATATGTTTATCTTACAAGATGAAACTAAATAGTGATGAGACCAATGATAGGAGCTGCTCACGGCAGAAACTGCCAGTGATCACTGGGAAGAAGAGATTTTTATACCTGGTACTTCATGTTACTAATCAATTTATCCTTGGGCTTGGAATGTGGCTCAGTGGTAGAACGCTTGTCTAACATGCATGAAGCCCTGGATTCAATTTTTCAGTACCACATAAACAGAAAAAAGCCTGAAGTGGAGCTGTGGCTCAAGTGGTAGAGCACTAGCTTGGAACAAAAGAAGCTCAGAGACAGTGCCCAGCCCCTCAGTTCAAGCCCCATGACAGGCAAAAAAAAAAAAAGCTTATCCAACTTACATAGAAGAATATAAGAATACCTTAGTCTATATACATAACAAAAAGATGCCTACATATATTTACAGCTAAAACTGTGTGTTATTAAAATATTAAGAAAATCATGAGGCACTTATTTCATTTCAAATATTATCATTATAGGCCAAAGGCCAGTGGTTCATCCCTGAAGTCCTAGCTACTCAGGAGGCGGATATCTCAGGATCAATGTTCAAAGCCCACCCAGATAGGAAAATCCATAGAGTCTTATCTCTAATTAGCAACCCAAAATGGTAGAAATAGATCTATGATCCAAATGGTACAGTATCAATCCTGAGCATAAAAAGCCAGTGATAGCTCCTCCACTCTGAGCTCAAGACTTACTAGTACTAGGGCACACAAAAAAGAGCATTATAAAGTGAAAATACTGAAAATATCATATTGTATTGGGTACTAGTGGCCCATTCTTATAATCAGTAGGCTGAGATCTGATGACCCTGCCTGCAGACAAATCTGTGAGATTATTATCTTTCATTAACTAGCAAAAAGCTGGAAGTGGATACATGGCTCCACTGATAAGAGTACAAGCCAGTTGTAAGCAAAATCAAAAACAAAAACAATGACAAACACAAAAGCCTAGAGATACTGTGAGGCTCTGAGATGAGACCCAGGACTAGCACACACAAAATAAGAAAATATATTGGAACTCATTAACAAATGCATAAAAATATAAACTTGTTAAAACTATTGCAGAATATTCTGCCCAACTCTTAGTTACTTCTTTCATGATTTAACTTCTCTGCCTTCATGAAAGCTCTGTATAGGTAGTATTGATCCAAGTTAACATTTGCTGATATGTATTAACACACTGAAGTCAGACCTTATGTCACCAGCTTTATCTTCAGTCATCGCAAAATGCTATAATTTTGTTTAAAAAAATAATTTCAAATGTAAAATATGTTAATTTTTTTGTTTCCATCCAAGTAATGAATATGTAATGTATATATAAAGACTATATTAAATAGAATATAATACCAATTTTTACCTATATATATATATATTATCCAATATATTTTCATATAGTGAACAAGAACCATTCTTTCTAGAGCAATGACTGTCACCCTAACAGGAATGGAATTTGAACTGGGTTACTCTTTTAATGTCTCAGTTTATTGAAGTATGATTATCTTTACTCAGTATTTCACATTATTGCACATTGTTCGTTTTCTGTCTTTTTCTTCAATGTTTCTACAATTCTTACTGTTCTCATGTTTATGAGAACATGAGTGTTATTGCATAGAATCTGTGACCTCAGTGTTAGGCTTTTATCTTTTGGCTTTCTTTTGTGGTTTAGTTTCCTACTTGTGACAGTTGTAATAGGCATACCTTGAGTTGGGCTCTTCCCGACACAGATATCTTGTAAGAATTTGCATTAGTTTATTTGTATCCTATCCCAGGATCTCTTCCACGAGGAGTAAAAGGGAGATAACAAAAGTTATATTATGTTTGACCAGGACTCAGTTCCACTGGGGAAGAGCAGGACACAGTGAGGAACTAGTCTATCTTCTTACCAAGAGGCAAAGATGGTAGATATGTTGCTGGTGTCCTGAAAATCCTGTTTGTCATGAGATGGGAGCTATTCTCCAGGGAACTAACTTTGCAGTACATCCAGGCTGCCACATGGAAGTCGAGAAGAAACATTTAAAAGGAGAGTCACATGAGACTGTAACAGGATATCATAGTCACTGTCCTCAAAAGGATGCCCCAAATGGTAGTTTTCCAATAGCATCGACTATGATAAGGTTACTAAATAGGGAACTTTGACTGTACTAAAGGACCACTGAATTTACTGCCTTCAAAAGAATTCTCATATTGGGCTGGGAAGGTGGCTCAGTGGTAGAGTGCTTGCCTTGAATGCATGAGGTCCTGGATTCGATTCCTTAGCACAAAATTAGCAGAAAAAGCTGGCAGTGACACTGTGGCTCAAGTGGTAGAGTGCTCGCCTTGAGCTGAAGAGCTGAGGGGCATCGCCCAGGCCCAGAGTTCAGACCCCATGACTGAAAAAAAAGTTATCATATTTTTGCCTAATTATTTAAAATGAAAAGAAGAACTCACAGATTCTGATGCAGGCTAGACTTATGTGTTGCTACTTCACTAATCACCTCTCAGTCTAAATTTTGTCATAGCATCTCTGTGATTTATTTCTTTTCTGATACCGGCTTGCTCACTTTCAATGACTAGCATGGTCAATCTGGGCTTGCTTCATGAGAGTAACTCAGCACAAGTTAGCAATTTCTCAACATTGTCTCCTGGTGTAGAAGGCACAGTTAAGGGCTTGTTTACATGTGACAGGTGAATCACACATGCCCTGTAAGATGAGGCTTCTCAAAGCAATGTTCCAGATGTCATTTTGCATAGTGTCTGCTTGAGCTGCGGCAGAGATGTTTCATTAGGTCCCACTCTGCCCCGTTAAGATTGCACATACTGGCTTTCCCCTAAGCCTCGTTGCCCTCTACCCTCAAGTACAGATGATGTGTCTTCAGCAGACAAACCATTTTCCCCATATACAGGCAGCAGATGTGATTAGAGAGAAATCTAATTTATCTGGAGTACTCTAGAAATGGAAGGAAATTACTTTGCAGCAATATTTGCAAATGCATTCATCACAGACACCCAGACACTCCAACACTCTCAGATGATGGTTGCGTGATCTCTATGTGGTCTGTGTCGAACTGCTTTCCAATGGTCTGTGTAAATTCATTCCTTTTTATGCTTCTATCTTGTGCTTATTTTACAAGACAAATGTATTGGGCAAAGGAGGTTAGTGCTATGTGGATAGAATTTTATTTTGACCGTTGAAATTTAATATTTGACTACTGAGCCACACCCTTCCAATCTAGTAACAGGAAAAATGAGCCACAAGGCACTACCCAGTCTTAAGAAATCTCTGATAAATTCCTCATTAAATGACATAGAAGATTTAAATCTCCATCTAAAAACTTGTCTCTAGATAAAAATACCCCCAAACAAAAAAATCACATGACGAAACAAGTCAACCTGTCTCCTTTGTAAGCCAGTCACTTCACAATTAAAAACTTACAGATTTTTAAACATTTTTGTTTCTAGCACTCTTTCTGATCTATGTAGGAGAGGTTTCAGAATTGTCTTGTCAGTTTGTTGAATTGTGTGTTCATTTGGATACGATATGTAGGATGTCTTGATATCTATCTTTTCTCATAATATGTATAAGATCTCATATTACCTTGAATGTATCAATTTGTAAATTTATTCATGGTTCAAGACATTTGGTTATATCTGCAGTCAGCAGAGCAAATCTGCATTCTCTGGATACTAAATCACCAATGCCTAACTTATTTGCTATGTATGTGTCCTCATGTAGTTAAACAGAGGAGATACAAGGGAGAACTATATGAAAATGACACTAATACAATCTTTGAATCTTCTGTATGTGTTTCTTTGGTTTAAAAAGAGGGGAAAGTAGGAGGTCAATTTAGATTTAACAGGTGAAACAGAAGAGGGAACTGGAGCTAAAAGTAATTCTTTTGAAAGGAGTAGCTGCCTTTAACCCAAATGCTTGAGGTCAGGAGCATGAAATGGAATAGCCCTGTTGACTTTAGGTACAAATATGCTTCTCTGAGATACTAAGCAAAACCTCTGAAAGGAAATGTATAGATCACAGAGCCTCTTAGGGCTGCACTCAGATGCTGCTATCTGGGTTTGAAGTTCAAGCGTATTGATATTTTGCTTCTCTTTATGTTATTCCTTATATTACCATGCTATTTCTCTCTTAGAACAATTAGGGATAATCTAATAATGGTCATTATAGACTTCTTTTTTTAGATGTGCCTAATTAATAGGAGATCATATAACAGTAAAATATATAAAGAATGTATGCGCATATATAATATATATCTTTCAGGAATAACGTTTTAAACATACCAAAAAATGTTGAGAGTTCAAAGAAGAATCCATCACCACTTAAAAGACTGACAGTAAATATCATGGAATGGGATCTATTTATACATATCAGACTGTAACCTCACACTCTGCATTTCGTTTTTACATTTTGCTGTTCCTATAGAAGTTTCTCAAAATGTTGTAGAAATTGGAAATAAATGAATGCCCATAAAAATAATATCTCCAGGCGATTGCAATATCTGATATAAAGAGTTCCTACAGTTTGTGAATTTTAACCACAGTTGGCTTCTTCTAAAAATGCTTATAACAAAACCCAGAGGCTCTTAAATCTGATATAGCCGATGGTTTGGGGACCAAGTAGATAGATGCTCTCAACTTATATTTAATTAATACATAATAGATTTAGTTGTAGTCAATTTCATTTTGGATAAGGTGGAGCAAATCCAATTTTGCTGCCTTCTTAACAGTTTGCAATACTAGCTTTGGGGAAGGAGTCAGAGAAGCAAAGGAAGAGAATATTAAGTGGACATAGGAGACTTCCGGTGATATTAGCTTTCTTGATTTCAACAGATGATATCAGTGCATGCATTTTCTGTAGTTTAAAATCTGTACATTTGAAATATGCTTAAAGAACAAAAATGTTAATATTTATACATTGCAAATAAACCAGGATATAACTGTAAGAAACAAAACCTATAAAAACAAATATGCACACATACTACTTGTAATAAAAAATAACATAACTACCTTCTACAAAAGAATTTTGTCTAATATTCTGCTTTCAGAATGCTAGATATTGAATCTGGTCAAGCTAAAAGGAAAGAAATAGATGCTGGAAAAATCTGTTTAATATTTATCTACTTAAACCATAATTTTTAGAGGGTGGTCAGGGAAGTAAAAGCTGTGTGTTAAATATGAGCTTGCTGTCCAAATGACAATATACAGTGACTCCATTTAGCACAGCTTCCCCAGGCTGCATATGAAGAGCTGGGACCTTACTCAGATACAATTATTAACTCTCCCAATAAATCCTCAAGATCCCAATCCTGTTGATATATGTCATGGCAGAAATAGCTCAGTACATGTAGTGGCAAGAAATGCTGTTCCTGTCAGTGGAGAGATACTGCTATGCACATTAAATCAGTGGCAAATGGAGACATTGAGAGCTGAAGTTCATAATCCCACGACTTCATGTCCACCATGGTTCAACTCTATCTGAGACATTTGCTCATCATCAAAGATGGGACAGAGGATGCTGGATGTAAGGGATGGTTACCTAAGTCATATTAGGCACTGGCAACCTTGTTTTGTTTTGTACTGTTTTAATTTTGTTTATGTAAACTATGACATACTTTTATGACCTTCATTCTATGTGATTTCTACCATTAGACAAAGAACAGAATATTTACTCTGTTGTACAAGAGTGCTAGAAAAATTATACAACCTCATTCTTTCCCAGACTCTAGGGAATACAAATTCATTTGTCAGTAGAAAAATATCACCTTCACCATCCCTATTCTTGGACCAGGCTTATTTCTTGGGTATAAATAGAATCCCTGAGCTCTTACAAGAGGACTTTGGCCAAGATACTTCAGTACATATTTTCCAATGGAAGTGAAATGGTACTTAGTGAGCTGAAGGGAGAGAGCTGGTGGACATCTTGAAGAAAGAGAAGCAATGATTTAAAGACAACATGATTGTGACTTTCACTTGCTTTGTCTTTGACAGCAAGGAACCCTGCATTCAATGAATAAACTCAAATTTCTCTGATCTCTCTATAGGTCCAGCCAAGGTGAAAGATAGAACTTCACCCTTAATTCTCTCAAGAGAGATCTAAGGGGAAGGGAACAGAGAGGAAAGCTGGGAAAGGCAAAAAGCCATGTAGTTCAGTTAGCTTCCCCCACCCCACCCGCAGAGAGAGGAAAACCATAACTCAAGGATTATCAACCACGTGCTGAGTGCTGAGCAGAACATATGATTTGCAATCAAAATCAGATCTATGCGACAACATGCTGTTCTCAAATGTCCAAGTCAGGGTTTCAGTGATTTTATTGAGGCTAAATGCGGAAATGTCATAGGAAAAGACAGAATCTCTCTATAAGAACCCTGGGATTCCCACTTGAGACTGTGCAAAAAAAAAAAAAAACAGCATGAAATGACCTTTCCAGGCACGTCTAGCCTTGAATCTTTTGATCTTTCCATGTCTAAGAGCAGACACACAAATTACAGAGGGAAACAAGGAAAAAAGAAGGAATTGGCGGTTAGGATGAGTGTGTTAAAAGCAAGTAAGGACATACAAGCTTCCTCCGAAGTTGAATGAAGCAATGAGACAAATGAAGGGCAAGAAACAAAAGGCCCTGACTCGAGAAGGGCCAGCCTGGCCAGGTGCAGCATGGATGCTGATTGGGTGGTGCTTGGACCAGAATGTGTAATCAGACACTAAGCACAACTGGGATCACTTTTACAGCTCCATTAGGAAGGATGCCATTTTCTATTCTTCATCACTACCCTTTTTAACAGTTTTTATTTCAATTTTTTCCAGTCAGGTATGAAAGCCCAAGGTGCTTTGGTACTAAGTTAAATGGTTTTGATTTATTGTCTGAAGCCGGGTTTTCAACTTCCAGAGGCATTTCTCTCTCAGCCATTTACTACTTGGAATAGTAAGTTCACTGTTTTGTGAATTTTTTTTCCTGGTTCCAGATGAATGACTTTGACCTCTTCTCTGCATTGCCATAGACTTGGAAAATGTAACCCAAATGAAATGGGGTGGGGGAGCATAGGGTATTTGGAATGAAAGCTGATATGAAGCAAAGTACAGCCAGGCCTTTTGAAAGAGCACTATAGAAGGACAGGCTGATACACTGGACATGGATATAAAGACTGCCAAACACCCAGTCTGTGGGTAAGGATGGGAGACAGGAAGCCACACTTCAAGCCAGCCAGACCTCTGTATAGATGAATTATTGCATCAGATTTGTGAAATACAGTATTATTTTCAATCAGATTTTTATTATTACAAACATTATTGGGGCTTGGTTGATTTGACTGCTGCCCGGAGTCTGTAATACCCATGATGGAAAAATCCTACCAGCTATTAGAATTATGGGAATTTATATGTTTGCATCTTAAAGACAACAGGAAACTTTAGCTTAACCATATTATCCTATGGATGTGTGCTTCTGAGCATTTCAGAGCCACAACCTATACCTATTTTGAGCAAATACATAGAAACATAGGGGATAGTACCCTTTGTTTCCTTTATCTGTCTTTTAAAATCTATTTATTTATGTGTATAGATTTTGTAAAATCTGACATATAGTCTTGGAATGATACATATGAGTAAATTAAGTTAGAATACTAAAGATATTCAACAATGGGGTAAGACTCCTAAGGAGATAGAGATCCGAGGATCATGGTTTGAGGCCAGCCTTGGCCCAAAGAAGTTTACAAATGTCCATCTCCACCAAAGAATGACCATAGTGGTTCTTTCCTGTTATCAAAGCAGGTAGCAAAATGACAGAGTGACATGCATCTGACACCCCAGTGACATGGGGGAAGCCCAAGTTGGAGGATAGAGACCCTCTATCAAAAATAAGATGCATTGAATGTATAAACTGTTTTGTTAAGTGGCAATGCCTTTGTTCAGCCACTTAAAGATACTAAACATATGATCAAAACAACAAAGTGCTGGCTCAGGTGGTAGAGGACCAGTCTTGCAAGGTCAAGGCTCTGAATTAAAACTGCAGCACTGCTAAAATCAAAGAATGGAGTGTGAAGGATATTCCTGAGAGTGTACTCCTCAACACAGATCCACATATATAGTATTTCCACACATTCTTGTATATAAAATATTCCAAACATGAACAAGTAACCTATCTTTGGCTCTCACTGTATAACAGGTCAGCACCAAGCAATTCATATTGCTAAGTGTCTTATATGTAGAACTTGTTACCATTCCTTGTTTTAAAGACTTAGACTCAAAACAGATTTCAAGGGGTAGATTTTTTTTAATACAAGGAAAAATAGGTCATAAGTTCTGGATCTGGGTTTTCAACCAGGTGAAATCTTACTCAGAAACTTATTCTCTTAACTTAAAGGATGAGAATTCAACTATCACTGTTCCATCATTTACTAATGATAAAAACCTGGGAAAATGACATAATTCTATTTTACCTTCTGTTTCTCCCTAGAATATGAATGATAGTGATAATATCCATAATAGTAATAGTACTCAAATCAAGTGATACTTTATGTGTTTAGAGGAGTGTTCACCATTTAGAAAGCGTCATATAAATCAAAATGATATGAACTATAGTTATCATATTTAAAGAGTATGTTCATAGTATACATAATTAAAAATTCTTCCTTTACCAGTAGAGACATTTCTTCAATAGTCAATTAATCACATCTTACAACCGCATGCACATATGCCCTGGCAGTGGCTGTTCCCAGGAGAGCCCTGGTTGGAATGCACATGTCCACATTTCAAATAGAAGGGACTGCAAGGTCAGCGTGTCCCAGGAGAAGACCAGCTGCCAAGAGACCGTGTAGAGCAGCAATTCTAGGGTGAATTCATCACAGCTGGAGTCCAGATCTCAGAACTGCAGGGCCTAGCACTTGGTCTGGTTCATGCCCAGAGCTGATTATTCAGAGGGAATGACTTATAAGAACTCACCAAAGACCACAGCATATAAATTAGAAAGTCACTGTATTAATTTACAATGAAAAATATTACTGTTAACTAAAGCAGACACTTGTATCCATCTGACCAGTGAATTCTTGCCCATTAGGCAACGACATGGGACGCCACATTAACAGAAGGTTGCTGGGTGAGCAGAATGCTTGTTTCCAATGTTTAGTCTCATCAGGTTCTAATGGCAGCCTGCATCCATCTCCATCTACCTGCCAGAATGAACAGCCATTGTGATCAGTCCAGTGATGCCACAATGTCCTTGCTCAGGATTAGACCAGAAGAGATCTTTGCAATTTTCTTATTTCTAGGTTGCTTTGCCTAACCAGTGTCCCAATTTCTGCTTCAGATTGTTTTTTCTCTTTTCTCAAAACAACAACAACAACAAAAACAAATACTTTATTTCTCAGAGAAGCACTTGATATGGTCCAGAAGCCACCCCAGCCTCTTATGTGACATGATCTTTGTTCACTTGATAGTTTAATTTATGGGAGATGGGAAGGGGAAAGAAAGGAGGAGGCTACAATGCTTGATAAGAAATGTACTCATTATCTTGCCCATGTAATTGTAACCTCTCCATACAGTATTTTCACAATAAAAAAAATATAGGAGAGATCTTCATTGTGTGTCTTTCCAAATTCTTGTGCTTTCTTCCTAAACCACTCCTCAATATCATCCTTCTCAAGCTCTCTGAAATCTCTCTCACCATCCATATATGTCCCTTGCAAATGAGCCTTCGGCTCCCTACTAAAATCACTAAGAGCTTGCATTTTAGCTGTCATAAAAGTCTGTTACCAAAATGTAACCAGATAGGTTGAACTAGCCTCTGTCAGTACATTTAAAACAAAGTGACATAAACATTATAATGACTTGACTTTTAACAGGAATGATAACAGCTCATGATAACAGCTCCAAGAGATCGTTGAAATTATGGTACTCTATTCATCATTACAATAGTAAAAAGATCCACTCACAGATCACAGTTATTGAACCATTTTCTAGTGCTTTTCATATCTACAGTAAAATCAAATGTCCTGGATATGTCAAGAAGAACGTGCATGATTTCTCCCTTGGCTGCCAGACTGAATTAACTTTCTTCAATGCAAATCCCTTTCACACAGACTCCTGGATGAGTTTGGAATGTGATGCGTATATCTGGTGGTTTTCCATAGCTATGTTACTTGTTTCTCAGTCTCATTTGCATCTGATTCATTTCTCACTTGAAATTCGATTTCATTCAAAAGTGACCTCCATAGAGAAATCTTCTGACCATTCCATCTGCCATAGCGTCCAACAATTTTCCTTCAACTCGCTTTGTTTTTCTTCTTTTCACTCATCACTTTCTGATATGCTTGGGCATTGTCTTCCTCAACAGTATGTATCTCACAAAACAGAGACTCATTTATCTTGGCCACTAATGGTCTTCGGAGGTGACTGAATAATACTTTATAATATTTTGTAGATCTTTAAGTTTCATTATCTTTCATACCTCCTCAGTTTGCCTAGACTATTACAGAGCTTTGCCTTCAGTAAGATATGCTAATATAGCTATATCAAAGGATGTGATATTGATGGTTCAACAGTACAGATGTGTGTTCAAAGACTGGTACCAATCTTACTTATTGCCAGCTATTTTCTCGAGTTTTTTTTTTTGTTAATATTATTTGTTTTGAAGGTCCTGATGTTTCAACATAGGACTTTATACTTGCTAAGATCATGTTCCCACTGCCCCTGACTCTCTGCCTTTTTGCTTTAGTTATTTTATTTATTTTTAATTTTATTTTATTCTAAAGATTCTGTACAGAGAGGTTACAGTTACATGAATAAGGTAACGAGTACATTTCTTGTTGAACATTGTTGCCCCTTCCTTTGTTTTTCTCCTCCTATCCCTTCCCTCTATCACCTCCCACACTCATCCTCCCGCCCTTGCTGAAGTTGTAAAGATTACTTCCAACATAGTGTCTTGTGAGTATCATTATTGCAGTGGGTCATCCTGTGTCCTTGTTTCAGCATTGTTTAAATACAATCTCATACTTTTTACTTTAGTCTGGGATACCACAATCCTATTACCTTTCTCATATGCATTTATGTATTTGGGATTGAACACAGGTAACTCCATGCATACTTTGTTTTGCTGTAATGGGATCTTTGCTAAGATTTTCTTTTTCCTCCCTCCTTTCCTTTCCTTCCTTCCTTCCTTCCTTCCTTCCTTCCTTCCTTCCTTCCTTCCTTCCTTTCTTCCTTCCTTCCTTCCTTCCTCCCTCCCTCCCTCCCT